>NW_028132763.1:0-105876 GCF_964374135.1 Grampus griseus | reverse complement strand
ACACGTTTCCCGATCACACGTTGGATCATACTCTGGGTTCCACATGCATGCTTTAGCTGAAGGAAGAATCCCTTAAACCTGGAGAGTTGAGACCCAGGGAAAGCGTACCATGCAATATGACTTCAAAGGGTCTGTATTTGCTCACCGATCCTCACCAATCCTATCACTGCTGCATTCATGCCGCTGTACACACACTTGATTCTCTTTCGGAGACATATAAATCCATAGGTTTTAAGATTCTTACTAGTCAGGTATATTCTTAGGCGTTTAATATGGGGTGTTGAGTCCACTTCGTTGAGCAAGGAGTAGCTCTGGTCTATTACATATTTGGCTTATGGAAAGGTATCTGTGTTAATTTCAATCTCTGGTTTTATGCAGCACCCCAACTCACCTTTCCCCTTAAGCAAGCATAAGTTGGTTTTCTACATTTGAGACCCTATTCTGTTTTGTAATTCAGTTCCTGTGTAGCCAAGTTTACATTCCGTGTATTAGTGATATCTTATGATGTTTCTTTTTCTGTGTGACTTATTTCACTTAGAATCATCGTACCTGAATCCACTCATTATGCTGCTACTGGCCTGATGACATAGATTTTTTTGCTGAGTGATATTGCATTGTATGTATGTACCAGAACTTCTTTATCCATTTTTCGCTTTCTGCGATATTGAACTTGTACCGTAAACGAGGTTCTTGTAAACAGAGCCATCCCAAACTTTGGGGTGGCTGTGTCTTTTTGATTTTAATTTCCCTAAGCTATAGGACCATAAGTGGAAGTGCCCTAGGCTCTGTTGCTTTGTTTTTTATATGTTTCAGGAAACACCATACACTTCTCCAGAGTGGCTGTTGGCAATTTACATCCTGCCCATCAGCATAACAAGGCTCCCAGTTCTCCATGGCCTGTCCTGCCTTTCTGGATTTTACACTTTTTTCAGATGGCCCTTTTGACTGGGGGGCAGTGAGACTTCATTGTAGTGCAGATTTCCTTTGCAAGCTTGCTTGGTTGGCCAAAAAGTGCGTATGCGTTTTTTCCTGAATATATTCAGGAAAAAACGCATACGCCCTTTTTGGCCAAGTGCATCATTGTGGACGTTCTGCCTCTTTTCCTATGCTTTACATGCAATTCCAGTCTACCTCCTGAAATCGGTTTCCTGCAATTCTGCCCCGCTTTCAAGTCCTCTTGGCAGCCTTACTTCAATATATTTTTGGACGATAGCTGTCATTTATAACTCTGCAGGTTTGTGAACGACAGTGCCCCTGAGCTCCTTTCTTCAACTCGCTTTCTTGTGAGCTGGCCGCAACACCGCAGGATTGATTCAGGCCCTAGTGTGGTTCCGGCATGGCACGCTGAGCCTTTGGTTAATTCCTCTTCCTGGTGGGAAATGAGTGTTAAATATGCCTGTCCAGACACCTACCTCACTCTCAACCCCCTGGTGATGTGGGTCCTCTGGTTTGTGCCCACCTTTGCTGGGTTCCTCACCTTTCGATGATGTGGCCCCACTAGTGTGAGGACACTCCTGCCTGCTTCTCATCCACGTGGTTATGCGGACCCCCTGGTGAGAGTCTGTTCCTGGCTGTGTTCCTCAGCCTTCTGTGAGGGAGACCCTCTGCTGATAGGTCACTCCTGCATGGCTGGCACACAATGCCTTGGTGAAGTCAGCTGTGTGGTGGCAGTTGGAGCGTGCTGGGAATCTCCGCCCCCCAGTAATGAGGGCCCTCTGACGTCAGGCCCTAACTGCTGGGCTCCCCAACTTTTGTTAGTGAGCCCAGTGATGCTCGGGCACTCCTCTTAGGTTCCCATCTCCATGGGGATGTGGGCCTTCTGCTCTGACGTTCCAACGGCTGGGTTGATCACAGTTTCATGATGTGGGCTCTCTGGTGTTAGTTCACTGTGGCCTGGATCCCATAGCCTCTGTGTTCTTGGCCGCCTGCTGGGAGGTTCCAACTGCTGGATTCCTCACTTTTTTAATTTTTTGGGCCCTCTGTTGTGAGGATCCTCCTGCCTGCCTCACTCCCAGCCCTTTCGTGATGTGTGTCCTCTGGTTTGAGGCCACATGTGCTGGGTTCCTCACCTTTCAATGATGTGGGACCAATGGTCTTAGGAGACTCCTGCCTGGTTCACATCCCCTTGGTGATGTGGGCCCTCTGTTGAGAGTCTGATCCTGGCTGGGTTCTTCACCCATCTGTGAGGTGGGCCGTCTGCTGTGAGGTCACTCCTCCCTGGCTTGCTCACCTCGCCTTGTGGACATGAGCCCTCTGGTGGCACTTGGAGCCTGCTGGGAGCCTCCTCCCCTCGGTGATGAGGGCCCTCTGGCGTCAGGCCCTAAGAGCTGTGCTCCCCACATTTCGTGATGTGCGACCCAGTGGTGTGAGGACACTCCATCCAGGTTCACATCCCCATTGGGATGTGGGCCTTCTGCTCTGAGGTCCCAACGCCTGGGTTGCTCACAGTTTCATGATGTGGGCTCTCTGCTGTTAGTTCACTCCTGCCTGCATCCCATAGCTTCTGTGCTCTCGGCTGCCTGCTGGGAGGTTCCAACTGCTGGATTCCTCACCTTTCTTATTCTTTGGGCCCTCTGTTTTTAGGCTACTCCTGCCTGCCTCACTCCCATTCCCTTTGTGATATGTGTCCTCTGATTTGAGGCCACATGTGCTGGGTTCCGCACCTTTCAATGATGTGGCCCCACTGGAGGGAAGACAGTCCTGACTGGTTCCCATCCCCTTGCTGATGTGGGCCCTCAGGTGAGAGTCTGATCCTGGCTGGGTTCCTCACCCTTCTGTGAGGTGGGCCCTCTGCTGTGAGGTCAATCATGCCTGTCTGGCACAAGTCACCTTGGCGACGTGGGCCCTCTGGTGGCAGTTGGAGTGTGCTGGGATCCTCCTCCCCTCGGTGATGAGGGCCCTCTTGCCTTAGGCCATAACTGCTGGGCTCCCCACATTTTCTGATGTGCGCCAAGTGAGTGAGGACACTCTTGCCAGGTTCGCATCCCCATGGGGATATGGGCCTTCTGCTCTGAGGTCAAAACGGCTGGCTTGCTCACAGTACCATGATGTGGGTCCTCTGCTGTGAGTTCACTCCGGCAAGGATCCCTTATCATTGGTGCTCTGAGCCGCCTGCTGGGAGGTTCCAACTGCTGGATTCCTCAACTTTTTTATTCTATGTGCCCTCTGTTGTGAGGCTCCTCCTGCCTGCCTCGCTGCCAGCCCCTTGGTGATGACTGTCCTATAGCTTGAGGCCACATGTGCTGCGTTCCTCACCTTTCGATGATGTGGCCCCACTCGTGTGAGGACACTCCTGCCTGGTTACCATCCCCTTGGTGAGGTGGGCCCTCTGGCCAGAGTCTAATCCTGGCTGGGTTCCTCAACGTTCTGTGAGGTAGGCCCTCTGCTGTGAGGTCACTCCTGACTGGCTGGCACACGTCACCTTGGAGACGTGAGCCCTCTGGTGGCAGTTGGAGCGTGCAGGGTGCCTCCTCCTCTCGGTGATGACGGCCCTCTGGCGTCAGGCCCTAAATGGTGGGCTCCCCACATTTTCTGATGTGCGCCCAGTGGTGCGAGGACACTCCAGCCAGGTTCCCATTCCCATGGGGATGTGGGCCTTCTGCTCTGTGGTCCCAACGCCTGGGTTGCTCACAGTTTTATGATGTTGGCCCTCTGCTGTGAGTTCACTGTGGCCTGGATCCCATAGCCTCGGTGTTCTGAGCTGCCTGCTGGAAGGTCTAAATGCTGGAATCCTCACATATTTTATATTATGTGCCCTGTGTTGTGAGGCTACTCCTGCCTGCCTCACTCCAAGGCCCTTTGTGATGTGGGTCCTCTGGTTTGAGGACACATGTGCTGGGTTCCTCACGTTAAGATGATGAGGCCCCACTGGTGTGAGGATAATCCTGACTGGTTCCCATCCCCTTTGTGATGTGGGCCCTCTGGTGAGAGTCTGATCCTGGCTGGGTTCCTCAACCATCTGTGAGGTGGGCCCTCTACTATCAGGTAACTCTTGCCTGGCTTGCTCACCTCGCCTTGTTGACATGAGCCCTCTGGTGGCACTTGGACCCTGCTGGGAGCCTCCTCACCTCTGTGATGAGGGCCCTCTGATGTCAAGCCCTAACTGCTGGGCTCCCCAACTTTTCTTAGTGAGCCCAGTGATGCTCGGGACCTCCTCTTAGGTTCCCATCTCCATGGGGATGTGGGCCTTCTGCTCTGACGTTCCAACGGCTGGGTTGATCACAGTTTCATGATGTGGGCTCTCTGGTGTTAGTTCACTGTGGCCTGGATCCCATAGCCTCTGTGTTCTTGGCCGCCTGCTGGAAGGTTCCAACTGCTGGATTCCTCACTTTTTTAATTTTTTAGGCCCTCTGTTGTGAGGATCCTCCTGCCTGCCTCACTCCCAGTCCCTTCGTGATGTGTGTCCTCTGGTTTGAGGCCACATGTGCTGGGTTCCTCACCTTTCGATGATGTGGGACCAATGGTCTTAGGAGACTCCTGCCTGGTTCACATCCCCTTGGTGATGTGGGCTCTCTGTTGAGAGTCTGATCCTGGCTGGGTTCCTCACCCATCTGTGAGGTGGGCCGTCTGCTGTGAGGTCACTCCTGCCTGGCTTGCTCACCTCGCCTTGTGGACATGAGCCCTCTGGTGGCACTTGGAGCCTGCTGGGAGCCTCCTCCCCTCGGTGATGAGGGCCCTCTGGCGTCAGGCCCTAACGGCTGGGCTCCCCACATTTTGTGATGTGCGCTCAGTGGTTCGAAGACACTCCATCCAGGTTCACATACCCATTGGGATGTGGGCCTTCTGTTCTGAGGTCCCAACGGCTGGGTTGTTCACAGTTTCATGATGTGGGCTCTCTGCTGTTAGTTCACTCTGGCCTGGATGCCATAGCCTCTGTGCTCTGGGCCGCCTGCTGGAAGGTTCCAACTGCTCGATTCCTCAACTTTTGTATTCTATGGGGCCTGTGTTGCGATGCTCCTCCTGTCTGCCTCACTCGCATCCCCTTTGTGATGTGGGTCCTCTGGTTTGAGGCCACATATGCTGGGTTCCGCAACTTTCAATGATGTGGCCCCACTGGTGTGAGGACACTCCTGCCTGGTTCCCATCCCCTTGGTGATGTGGGCCTTCTGGTGACAGTCTTATCCTGGCTGGGTTCCTCACTCTTCTGTGAGGTAGGCCCTCTGCTGTGAGGTCAATCCTACCTGACTTGCACACATCACCTTGGCGACGTGGGCCCTCTGTTGGCACATGGAACCTGCTGGGAGCCTCCTGCCCTCGGTGATGACAGCCCTCTAGCATCAGGCCCTAACTGCTGGACTCCCCACATTTTCAGATGTGAGCCCAGTGATGCCAGGACACTCCTGTCAGGTTCCCATCCCCATGGGGATGTGGGCTTTCTGCTCTGAGGTCCCAACGCCTGGGTTGCTCACAGTTTCATGATGTGGGCTCTCTGCTGTTAGTTCACTCCTGCCTGCATCCCATAGCTTCTGTGCTCTCGGCCGCCTGCTGGGAGGTTCCAAATGCTGGATTCCTCACCTTTTTTATTCTTTGGGCCCTCTGTTTTTAGGCTACTCCTACCTGCCTCACTCCCATCCCCTTTGTGATGTATGTCCTCTGATATGAGGCCGCATGTGCTGGGTTCCTCACCTTTCGATGATGTGGCCCCACTGGTGAGAGGACAGTCCTGACTGGTTCCCATCCCCTTGGTGTTGTGGGCCCTCTGGCAAGAGTCTCATCCTACCTCGGTTCCTCACCCTTCTGTGAGATAGGCCCTCTGTTGTGAGGTCACTACTGCCTGGCTGGCGCATGCCACCTTGTAGACGTGGGCCCTCTGTTGGCAGTTGGAACCTGCTGGGAGTCTCCTCCCCTCAGTTATGAGGGCCCCCTGGCGTCAGGCCCTAACTGCTGGGCTCCTAACATTTTCTGATATGTGCTAAGTGGTGCGAAGCCACTCCTGCCAGGTTCCCATCCCAATGGGGATGTGGGCCTTCTGTTCTGAGGTCCCAACGGCTGGGCTGCTCACAGGTTCATGATGTGGGCCCTCTGCTGTGAGTTCACTGCGGCCTGGATCCCATAGCCTCGGTGCTCTGGGCCGCTTGCTGGGAGGTTCCAACTGCTGGATTCCTCAACTTTTATATTCTATGGACCCTGTGTTGTGAGGCCGGTCCTGCCAGCCTCATTCCGAACCCCTTGGTGATGTGGTTCCTCTGGTTTGAGGCTACATGTGCTGGGATCCTCACCTTTCGATGATGTTGTCCCACTGATGTGGGGACACTCCTTCCTGGTTCCCTTCCCCTTGGTGATGTGGGCCCTCTGGTGAGAGTCTGATCCTGGCTGTGTTCCTCACCCTTCTGTGAGGTGGGGCCTCTGCTGTGAGGTCACTCCTGCCGGGCTGGCACACATCGCCTTGGTGACGTTGGCCCTCTGGTGGCAGCTGGAGCCTGCTGGGAGCCTCCTCCCCTCGGTGATGAGTGCCCTCTAGCATCAGGCCCTAACTTCTGAGCACCCCACGTTTTCTGATGTGAGCCCAGTGATGCCAGGACACTCCTGTCATGTTCCCATCACCATGGGGATGTGGGCCTTCTGCTCTGAGGTCCCAATGTCTGGGTTGCTCACAGTTTCATGATGTGGGCTGTCTGGTGTTAGTTCACTCTGGCTTGGATCCCCTAGCCTCTGTGCTCTGGGTCACCTGCTGAGAGGTTGCAACTGCTGGATTCCTCACCTTCCTTATTTTTGGGCCCTCTGTTGTGAGGCTCCTCCTGCCTGCCTCACCCCCAGCCCCTTGGTGATGCGTGTCCTATGGTTTGAAGCCACGTGTTCTGGGTTCCTCACCTTTAGATGATGTGGCCCTACTCATGTGAGGACACTCCTGCCTGGTTCCAATCCATTTGGTGATGTGGGCCCTCTGGTGCGAGTCTGATCCTGACTGGGTTCGTCACACTTCTCTGAGGTGGGCCCTCTGCTGTGAGGTCATTCGTGCCTGGTTGGCACACATCGCCTTGGCGACGTCAGCCCTCTGGTGGCCGTTGGAGCCTGCTGGGAGCCTCCTTCCCTTGGTGATGAGGGTCCTCTGGCATCAGGCTCTAACTGCTGGTCTCCCAAAATTTTCTGATACGTTTTCAGTGGTGCGAGGACACTCCTACCAGATTTATATCCCCATGGGGATGTGGGCCTCCTGCTCTGAGGTCCCAATGGCTGGGTTGCTCAGTTTCATGACATGGGCCCTCTTCTGTGAGTTCACTGTGGCCTGGATCCCATAGCCTCGGTGCTCTGGGCCTCCTGCTGGGAGGTTCCAACTGCTGGATTCCTCACTTTTTTATTCTATGGGCCCAGTGTTGTGAGGCTACTCCTGCCTGCCTCACTCCGAGGCCCTTAGTGATGTGGGTGCTCTGGGCCTCCTGCTGGGAGGTTCCAACTGCTGGATTCCTCACTTTTTTATTCTATGGGCCCAGTGTTGTGAGGCTACTCCTGCCTGCCTCACTCCGAGGCCCTTAGTGATGTGGGTCCTCTGGTTTGAGGACACATGTGCTGAGTACCTCACCTTTTGATGATGTGGCCACACTGGTGTGAAGACACTCCTGCCTGGTTCCCATCCCCTTGGTAATGTGGGCCCTCTGGTGAGAGTCTGATGTTGGCTGGGTTTCTCACCCTTCTGTGAGGTGGGATCTCTGCTGTGAGGTAACTCCTGCCTGGCTTGCTCACGTTGCCTTGACAACATGAGCCCTCAGGTGGCAGTTGGAGCCTGCTGGGAATCTCCTCCCCTCGGTTATGAGAGCTCTGGATAAAACACATATGCCCTTTTTTGCCAAGTGCATTATTTTCCAAGTTCTGTCTCTTTTCCTATGCTTTAAAGGCAATTCTTATCTACCTCCTGAAATCGGTTTCCTGCAATTCTGCACCGCTTTCGAGTCCTCTTGGCGGCCTTACTTCAATATATTTTTGGACGATAGCTGTCATTTATAACTCTGCAGGTTTGTGAATGACAGTGCCCCTGAGCTCCTTTCTTCAACTCGCTTTCTTGTGAGCTGGCCGCAACACCGCAGGATTGCTTCAGGCCCTAGTGTGGTTCCGGCATGGCACGCTGAGCCTTTGGTTAATTCCTCTTCCTGGTGGGAAATGAGAGTTAAATTTGCCCGTCCAGACACCTCCAGCTAGTCTCTCATTGGTTCTCCCTATTCCTGTTCATTTTCCGCAGAAATTGCAAACTGGGACAAACAGGAGGTTAAAGGCACTGACTCTCCAATTGGGGAGAGTGTTAGTAAAGCGTCTGGAATGTTGCACCCGAGTACCGGGGGACGAAAACTGAGTCACATTTGAACACGTTTCCCGATCACACGGTGGATCATACTCTGGGTTCCACATGCATATTTTAGCTGAAGGAAGAATCCCTTAAACCTGGAGAGTTGAGACCCATGGAATGGGTACCATGCAATATGACTTCAAAGGGTCTGCATTTGCTCACCGATCTTCACCAATCCTATCACTGCTTCGTTTATGCCGCTGTACACACACTTGATTCTCTTTCGGAGGCATATAAATCCATAGGTTTTAAGATTCTTACTAGTCAGGTATATTCTTAGGCGTTTAATATGGGGTGTTGAGTCCACTTCGTTGAGCAAGGAGTAGCTCTTGTCTATTACATATTTGGCTTATGGAACGGTATCTGTGCTAATTTCAATCTCTGGTTTTATGCAGCACCCCAACTCACCTTTCTCCTTAAGCAAGCATAAGTTGATTTTCTACATTTGACACCCTGCTCTGTTTTGTAATTCAGTTCCTGTGTAGCCGAGTTTACATTCCGTGTAGTAGTGATATCTTATGATGTTTCTTCTTCTGTGTGACTCATTTCACTTAGAATCATCGTACCTGAATCCACTCATTATGCTGCTACGGGCCTGATGACATAGATTTCATTGCTGAGTGATATTGAATTGTACGTAAGTACCACAACTTCTTTATCCATTTTTCGCTTTCTGTGATATTGAACTTGTACCGTAAACGAGGTTCTTGTAAACAGAGGCGTCCCAAACTTTGGGGTGGATGTGTTGTTTTGATTTTAATTTCCCTAAGCTATACGACCATAAGTGGAAGTGCCCTAGGCTCTGTTGCTTTGTTTTGTAGATGTTTCAGGAAACACCATACACTTCTCCAGAGTGGCTGTTGGCAATTTACATCCCACCCATCAGCATAACAAGGCTCCCACGTTCCATGGCTTGTCCTGCCTTTCTGGATTTTACACTTTTTTCAGATGGCCCTTTTGACTGGGGGGCAGTGAGACTTCATTGTAGTGCAGATTTCCTTTGCAAGCTTGCTTGGTTGGCCAAAAAGGGCGTATGCGTTTTTTCCTGAATATATTCAGGAAAAAACGCATACGCCCTTTTTGGCCAAGTGCATCACTGTGGACGTTCTGCCTCTTTTCCTATGCTTTACATGCAATTCCAGTCTACCTCCTGAAATCGGTTTCCTGCAATTCTGCCCCGCTTTCAAGTCCTCTTGGCAGCCTTACTTCAATATATTTTTGGACGATAGCTGTCATTTATAACTCTGCAGGTTTGTGAATGACAGTGCCCCTGAGCTCCTTTCTTCAACTCGCTTTCTTGTGAGCTGGCCGTAACACCGCTGGATTGTTTCAGGCCCTAGTGTGGTTCCGGCACGGCACGCTGAGCCTTTGGTTAATTCCTCTTCCTGGTGGGAAATGAGAGTTAAATTTGCCCGTCCAGACACCTCCAGCTAGTCTCTCATTGGTTCTCCCTATTCCTGTTCATTTTCCGCAGAAATTGCAAACTGGGACAAACAGGAGGTTAAAGGCACTGACTCTCCAAGTGGGGAGAGTGTTAGTAAAGCATCTGGAATGTTGCACCCGAGTACCAGGGGACGAAAACTGAGACACCTTTGAACACGTTTCCCAATCACACGGTGGATCATAGTCTGGGTTCCACATGTATGTTTTAGCTGAAGGAAGAATCCCTTAAACCTGGAGAGTTGAGACCCATGGAATGGGTACCATGCAATATGACTTGAAAGTTTCTGCATTTGCTCACCGATCCTCACCAATCCTATCACTGCTGCGTTTATGCCGCTGTACACACGCTTGATTCTCTTTCGGAGACATATAAATCCATAGGTTTTAAGATTCTTACTAGTCAGGTATATTCTTAGGCGTTTAATATGGGGTGTTGAGTCCACATCGCTGAGCAAGGAGTAGCTCTTGTCTATTACATATTTGGCTTATGGAACGGTATCTGTGCTAATTTCAATCTCTGGTTTTATGCAGCACCCCAACTCACCTTTCACCTTAAGCAAGAATAAGTTGGTTTTCTACATTTGAGACCCTGTTCTGTTTTGTAATTCAGTTCCTGTGTAGCCAAGTTTACATTCCGTGTAGTAGTGATATCTTATGATGTTTCTTTTTCTGTGTGACTTATTTCACTTAGAATCATCGTACCTGAATCCACTCATTATGCTGCTACGGGCCTGATGACATAGATTTCATTGCTGAGTGATATTGCATTGTACGTAAGTACCACAACTTCTTTTTCCATTTTTCGCTTTCTGCGATATTGAACTTGTACCGTAAACGAGGTTCTTGTAAACAGAGCCGTCCCAAACTTTGGGGTGGTTGTGTCTTTTGGATTTTAATTTCCCTAAGCTATAGGACCATAAGTGGAAGTGCCCTAGGCTCTGTTGCTTTGTTTTGTAGATGTCTCAGGAAACACCATACACTTCTCCAGAGTGGCTGTTGGCAATTTACGTCCCTCCCATCAGCATACCAAGGCTCCCAGTTCTCCATGGCCTGTCCTGCCTTTCTGGATTTTACACTTTTTTCAGATGGCCCTTTTGACCGGGGGGCAGTGAGACTTTATTGTAGTGCAGATTTCCTTTGCAAGCTTGCTTGGTTGGCCAAAAAGGGCGTATGCGTTTTTTCCTGAATATATTGAGGAAAAAACGCATACGCCCTTTTTGGCCAAGTGCATCATTGTGGACGTTCTGCCTCTTTTCCTATGCTTTACATGCAATTCCAGTCTACCTCCTGAAATTGGTTTCCTGCAATTCTGCCCCGCTTTCAAGTCCTCTTGGCAGCCTTACTTCAATATATTTTTGGACGATAGCTGTCATTTATAACTCTGCAGGTTTGTGAATGACAGTGCCCCTGAGCTCCTTTCTTCAACTCGCTTTCTTGTGAGCTGGCCGCAACACTGCAGGATTGCTTCAGGCCCTAGTGTGGTTCCGGCATGGCACGCTGAGCCTTTGGTTAATTCCTCTTCCTGGTGGGAAATGAGAGTTTAATTTGCCCGTCCAGACACCTCCAGCTAGTCTCTCATTGGTTCTCCCTATTCCTGTTCATTTTCCGCAGAAATTGCAAACTGGGACAAACAGGAGGTTAAAGGCACTGACTCTCCAATTGGGGAGAGTGTTAGTAAAGCGTCTGGAATGTTGCACCCGAGTACTGGGGGACAAAAACTGAGTCACATTTGAACACGTTTCCTGATCACACGTGGATCATACTCTGGGTTCCACATGCATGTTTTAGCTGAAGGAAGAATCCCTTAAACCTGGAGAGTTGAGACCCATGGAATGGGTACCATGCAATATGACTTCAAAGGGTCTGCATTTGCTCACCGATCCTCACCAATCCTATCACTGCTGCGTTTATGCCGCTGTACACACGCTTGATTCTCTTTCGGAGACATATAAATCCATAGGTTTTAAGATTCTTACTAGTCAGGTATATTCTTAGGCGTTTAATATGGGGTGTTGAGTCCACTTCGTTGAGCAAGGAGTAGCTCTTGTCTATTACATATTTGGCTTATGGAACGTTATCTGTGCTAATTTCAATCTCTGGTTTTATGCAGCACCCCAACTCACCTTTCCCCTTAAGCAAGCATATGTTGGTTTTCTACATTTGAGACCCTGCTCTGTTTTGTAATTCAGTTCCTGTGTAGCCAAGTTTACATTCCGTGTAGTAGTGATATCTTATGATGTTTCTTTTTCTGTGTGACTTATTTCACTTAGAATCATCGTACCTGAATCCACTCATTATGCTGCTACGGGCCTGATGACATAGATGTCATTGCTGAGTGATATTGCATTGTACGTAAGTACCAAAACTTCTTTATCCATTTTTCGCTTTCTGCGATATTGAACTTGTACCGTAAACGAGGTTCTTGTAAACAGAGGCGTCCCAAACTTTGGGGTGCCTCTGTCTTTTTGATTTTAATTTCCCTAAGCTATAGAACCATAAGCGGAAGTGCCCTAGGCTCTGTTGCTTTGTTTTGTAGATGTTTCAGGAAACACCATACACTTCTCCAGAGTGGCTGTTGGCAATTTACATCCCGCCCATCAGCATAACAAGGCTCCCAGTTCTCCATGGCCTGTCCTGCCTTTCTGGATTTTACACTTTTTTCAGATGGCCCTTTTGACCGGGGGGCAGTGAGACTTCATTGTAGTGCAGATTTCCTTTGCAAGCTTGCTTGGTTGGCCAAAAAGGACGTATGCGTTTTTTCCTGAATATATTCAGGAAAAAACGCATACGCCCTTTTTGGCCAAGTGCATCATTGTGGACGTTCTGCCTCTTTTCCTATGCTTTACATGCAATTCCAGTCTACCTCCTGAAATCGGTTTCCTGCAATTCTGCCCCGCTTTCAAGTCCTCTTGGCAGCCTTACTTCAATATATTTTTGGACGATAGCTGTCATTTATAACTCTGCAGGTTTGTGAATGACAGTGCCCCTGAGCTCCTTTCTTCAACTCGCTTTCTTGTGAGCTGGCCGCAACACCACAGGATTGTTTCAGGCCCTAGTGTGGTTCCGGCATGGCACGCTGAGCCTTTGGTTAATTCCTCTTCCTGGTGGGAAATGAGAGTTAAATTTGCCCGTCCAGACACCTCCAGCTAGTCTCTCATTGGTTCTCCCTATTCCTGTTCATTTTCCGCAGAAATTGCAAACTGGGACAAACAGGAGGTTAAAGGCACTGACTCTCCATGTGGGGAGAGTGTTAGTAAAGCGTCTGGAATGTTGCACCCCAGTACCAGGGGACGAAAACTGAGACACCTTGGAACACGTTTCCCAATCACACGGTGGATCATAGTCTGGGTTCCACATGCATGTTTTAGCTGAAGGAAGAATCCCTTAAACCTGGAGAGTTGAGACTCATGGTATGGGTACCATGCAATATGACTTCAAAGGGTCTGCATTTGCTCACCGATCTTCACCAATCCTATCACTGCTGCATTTATGCCGCTGTACACAAGCTTGATTCTCTTTCGGAGACATATAAATCCATAGGTTTTAAGATTCTTACTAGTCAGGTATATTCTTAGGCCTTTAATATGGGGTGTTGTGTCCACTTCGTTGAGCAAGGAATAGCTCTTGTCTATTATATATTTGGCTTATGGAACGGTATTTGTGCTAATTTCAATCTCTGGTTTTATGCAGCACCCCAACTCACCTTTCCCCTTAAGCAAGCATAAGTTGGTTTTCTACATTTGAGACCCTGTTCTGTTTTGTAATTCAGTTCCTGTGTAGCCAAGTTTACATTCCGTGTAGTAGTGATATCTTATGATGTTTCTTTTTCTGGGTGACTTATTTCACTTAGAATCATCGTACCTGAATCCACTCATTATGCTGCTACGGCCCTGATGACATAGATTTCTTTGCTGAGTGATATTGCATTGTATGTATGTACCACAACTTCTTTATCCATTTTTCGCTTTCTGCGATATTGAACTTGTACCGTAAACGAGGTTCTTGTAAACAGAGCCATCCCAAACTTTGGGGTGGCTGTGTCTTTTTGATTTTAATTTCCCTAAGCTATAGGACCATAAGTGGAAGTGCCCTAGGCTCTGTTGCTTTGTTTTTTAGATGTTTCAGGAAACACCATACACTTCTCCAGAGTGGCTGTTGGCAATTTACATCCTGCCCATCAGCATAACAAGGCTCCCAGTTCTCCATGGCCTGTCCTGCCTTTCTGGATTTTACACTTTTTTCAGATGGCCCTTTTGACTGGGGGGCAGTGAGACTTCATTGTAGTGCAGATTTCCTTTGCAAGCTTGCTTGGTTGGCCAAAAAGTGCGTATGCGTTTTTTCCTGAATATATTCAGGAAAAAACGCATACGCCCTTTTTGGCCAAGTGCATCATTGTGGACGTTCTGCCTCTTTTCCTATGCTTTACATGCAATTCCAGTCTACCTCCTGAAATCGGTTTCCTGCAATTCTGCCCCGCTTTCAAGTCCTCTTGGCAGCCTTACTTCAATATATTTTTGGACGATAGCTGTCATTTATAACTCTGCAGGTTTGTGAATGACAGTGCCCCTGAGCTCCTTTCTTCAACTCGCTTTCTTGTGAGCTGGCCGCAACACCGCAGGATTGATTCAGGCCCTAGTGTGGTTCCGGCATGGCACGCTGAGCCTTTGGTTAATTCCTCTTCCTGGTGGGAAATGAGTGTTAAATATGCCTGTCCAGACACCTACCTCACTCTCAACCCCCTGGTGATGTGGGTCCTCTGGTTTGTGCCCACCTTTGCTGGGTTCCTCACCTTTCGATGATGTGGCCCCACTAGTGTGAGGACACTCCTGCCTGCTTCTCATCCACGTGGTTATGCGGACCCCCTGGTGAGAGTCTGTTCCTGGCTGTGTTCCTCAGCCTTCTGTGAGGGAGACCCTCTGCTGATAGGTCACTCCTGCATGGCTGGCACACAATGCCTTGGTGAAGTCAGCTGTGTGGTGGCAGTTGGAGCGTGCTGGGAATCTCCGCCCCCCAGTAATGAGGGCCCTCTGACGTCAGGCCCTAACTGCTGGGCTCCCCAACTTTTGTTAGTGAGCCCAGTGATGCTCGGGCACTCCTCTTAGGTTCCCATCTCCATGGGGATGTGGGCCTTCTGCTCTGACGTTCCAACGGCTGGGTTGATCACAGTTTCATGATGTGGGCTCTCTGGTGTTAGTTCACTGTGGCCTGGATCCCATAGCCTCTGTGTTCTTGGCCGCCTGCTGGGAGGTTCCAACTGCTGGATTCCTCACTTTTTTAATTTTTTGGGCCCTCTGTTGTGAGGATCCTCCTGCCTGCCTCACTCCCAGCCCTTTCGTGATGTGTGTCCTCTGGTTTGAGGCCACATGTGCTGGGTTCCTCACCTTTCAATGATGTGGGACCAATGGTCTTAGGAGACTCCTGCCTGGTTCACATCCCCTTGGTGATGTGGGCCCTCTGTTGAGAGTCTGATCCTGGCTGGGTTCTTCACCCATCTGTGAGGTGGGCCGTCTGCTGTGAGGTCACTCCTCCCTGGCTTGCTCACCTCGCCTTGTGGACATGAGCCCTCTGGTGGCACTTGGAGCCTGCTGGGAGCCTCCTCCCCTCGGTGATGAGGGCCCTCTGGCGTCAGGCCCTAAGAGCTGTGCTCCCCACATTTCGTGATGTGCGACCCAGTGGTGCGAGGACACTCCATCCAGGTTCACATCCCCATTGGGATGTGGGCCTTCTGCTCTGAGGTCCCAACGCCTGGGTTGCTCACAGTTTCATGATGTGGGCTCTCTGCTGTTAGTTCACTCCTGCCTGCATCCCATAGCTTCTGTGCTCTCGGCTGCCTGCTGGGAGGTTCCAACTGCTGGATTCCTCACCTTTCTTATTCTTTGGGCCCTCTGTTTTTAGGCTACTCCTGCCTGCCTCACTCCCATTCCCTTTGTGATATGTGTCCTCTGATTTGAGGCCACATGTGCTGGGTTCCGCACCTTTCAATGATGTGGCCCCACTGGAGGGAAGACAGTCCTGACTGGTTCCCATCCCCTTGCTGATGTGGGCCCTCAGGTGAGAGTCTGATCCTGGCTGGGTTCCTCACCCTTCTGTGAGGTGGGCCCTCTGCTGTGAGGTCAATCATGCCTGTCTGGCACAAGTCACCTTGGCGACGTGGGCCCTCTGGTGGCAGTTGGAGTGTGCTGGGATCCTCCTCCCCTCGGTGATGAGGGCCCTCTTGCCTTAGGCCATAACTGCTGGGCTCCCCACATTTTCTGATGTGCGCCAAGTGAGTGAGGACACTCTTGCCAGGTTCGCATCCCCATGGGGATATGGGCCTTCTGCTCTGAGGTCAAAACGGCTGGCTTGCTCACAGTACCATGATGTGGGTCCTCTGCTGTGAGTTCACTCCGGCAAGGATCCCTTATCATTGGTGCTCTGAGCCGCCTGCTGGGAGGTTCCAACTGCTGGATTCCTCAACTTTTTTATTCTATGTGCCCTCTGTTGTGAGGCTCCTCCTGCCTGCCTCGCTGCCAGCCCCTTGGTGATGACTGTCCTATAGCTTGAGGCCACATGTGCTGCGTTCCTCACCTTTCGATGATGTGGCCCCACTCGTGTGAGGACACTCCTGCCTGGTTACCATCCCCTTGGTGAGGTGGGCCCTCTGGCCAGAGTCTAATCCTGGCTGGGTTCCTCAACGTTCTGTGAGGTAGGCCCTCTGCTGTGAGGTCACTCCTGACTGGCTGGCACACGTCACCTTGGAGACGTGAGCCCTCTGGTGGCAGTTGGAGCGTGCAGGGTGCCTCCTCCTCTCGGTGATGACGGCCCTCTGGCGTCAGGCCCTAAATGGTGGGCTCCCCACATTTTCTGATGTGCGCCCAGTGGTGCGAGGACACTCCAGCCAGGTTCCCATTCCCATGGGGATGTGGGCCTTCTGCTCTGTGGTCCCAACGCCTGGGTTGCTCACAGTTTTATGATGTTGGCCCTCTGCTGTGAGTTCACTGTGGCCTGGATCCCATAGCCTCGGTGTTCTGAGCTGCCTGCTGGAAGGTCTAAATGCTGGAATCCTCACATATTTTATATTATGTGCCCTGTGTTGTGAGGCTACTCCTGCCTGCCTCACTCCAAGGCCCTTTGTGATGTGGGTCCTCTGGTTTGAGGACACATGTGCTGGGTTCCTCACGTTAAGATGATGAGGCCCCACTGGTGTGAGGATAATCCTGACTGGTTCCCATCCCCTTTGTGATGTGGGCCCTCTGGTGAGAGTCTGATCCTGGCTGGGTTCCTCAACCATCTGTGAGGTGGGCCCTCTACTATCAGGTAACTCTTGCCTGGCTTGCTCACCTCGCCTTGTTGACATGAGCCCTCTGGTGGCACTTGGACCCTGCTGGGAGCCTCCTCACCTCTGTGATGAGGGCCCTCTGATGTCAAGCCCTAACTGCTGGGCTCCCCAACTTTTCTTAGTGAGCCCAGTGATGCTCGGGACCTCCTCTTAGGTTCCCATCTCCATGGGGATGTGGGCCTTCTGCTCTGACGTTCCAACGGCTGGGTTGATCACAGTTTCATGATGTGGGCTCTCTGGTGTTAGTTCACTGTGGCCTGGATCCCATAGCCTCTGTGTTCTTGGCCGCCTGCTGGAAGGTTCCAACTGCTGGATTCCTCACTTTTTTAATTTTTTAGGCCCTCTGTTGTGAGGATCCTCCTGCCTGCCTCACTCCCAGTCCCTTCGTGATGTGTGTCCTCTGGTTTGAGGCCACATGTGCTGGGTTCCTCACCTTTCGATGATGTGGGACCAATGGTCTTAGGAGACTCCTGCCTGGTTCACATCCCCTTGGTGATGTGGGCTCTCTGTTGAGAGTCTGATCCTGGCTGGGTTCCTCACCCATCTGTGAGGTGGGCCGTCTGCTGTGAGGTCACTCCTGCCTGGCTTGCTCACCTCGCCTTGTGGACATGAGCCCTCTGGTGGCACTTGGAGCCTGCTGGGAGCCTCCTCCCCTCAGTGATGAGGGCCCTCTGGCATCAGGCCCTAACGGCTGGACTCCCCACATTTTGTGATGTGCGCCCAGTGGTTCGAAGACACTCCATCCAGGTTCACATACCCATTGGGATGTGGGCCTTCTGTTCTGATGTCCCAACGGCTGGGTTGTTCACAGTTTCATGATGTGGGCTCTCTGCTGTTAGTTCACTCTGGCCTGGATGCCATAGCCTCTGTGCTCTGGGCCGCCTGCTGGAAGGTTCCAACTGCTCGATTCCTCAACTTTTGTATTCTATGGGGCCTGTGTTGCGATGCTCCTCCTGCCTGCCTCACTCGCATCCCCTTTGTGATGTGGGTCCTCTGGTTTGAGGCCACATATGCTGGGTTCCGCAACTTTCAATGATGTGGCCCCACTGGTGTGAGGACACTCCTGCCTGGTTCCCATCCCCTTGGTGACGTGGGCCTTCTGGTGACAGTCTTATCCTGGCTGGGTTCCTCACTCTTCTGTGAGGTAGGCCCTCTGCTGTGAGGTCAATCCTACCTGACTTGCACACATCACCTTGGCGACGTGGGCCCTCTGTTGGCACATGGAACCTGCTGGGAGCCTCCTGCCCTCGGTGATGACAGCCCTCTAGCAACAGGCCCTAACTGCTGGGCTCCCCACATTTTCTGATGTGAGCCCAGTGATGCCAGGACACTCCTGTCAGGTTCCCATCCCCATGGGGATGTGGGCTTTCTGCTCTGAGGTCCCAACGCCTGGGTTGCTCACAGTTTCATGATGTGGGCTCTCTGCTGTTAGTTCACTCCTGCCTGCATCCCATAGCTTCTGTGCTCTCGGCCGCCTGCTGGGAGGTTCCAAATGCTGGATTCCTCACCTTTTTTATTCTTTGGGCCCTCTGTTTTTAGGCTACTCCTACCTGCCTCACTCCCATCCCCTTTGTGATGTATGTCCTCTGATATGAGGCCGCATGTGCTGGGTTCCTCACCTTTCGATGATGTGGCCCCACTGGTGAGAGGACAGTCCTGACTGGTTCCCATCCCCTTGGTGTTGTGGGCCCTCTGGCAAGAGTCTCATCCTACCTCGGTTCCTCACCCTTCTGTGAGATAGGCCCTCTGTTGTGAGGTCACTACTGCCTGGCTGGCGCATGCCACCTTGTAGACGTGGGCCCTCTGTTGGCAGTTGGAACCTGCTGGGAGTCTCCTCCCCTCAGTTATGAGGGCCCCCTGGCGTCAGGCCCTAACTGCTGGGCTCCTAACATTTTCTGATATGTGCTAAGTGGTGCGAAGCCACTCCTGCCAGGTTCCCATCCCAATGGGGATGTGGGCCTTCTGTTCTGAGGTCCCAACGGCTGGGCTGCTCACAGGTTCATGATGTGGGCCCTCTGCTGTGAGTTCACTGCGGCCTGGATCCCATAGCCTCGGTGCTCTGGGCCGCTTGCTGGGAGGTTCCAACTGCTGGATTCCTCAACTTTTATATTCTATGGACCCTGTGTTGTGAGGCCGGTCCTGCCAGCCTCATTCCGAACCCCTTGGTGATGTGGTTCCTCTGGTTTGAGGCTACATGTGCTGGGATCCTCACCTTTCGATGATGTTGTCCCACTGATGTGGGGACACTCCTTCCTGGTTCCCTTCCCCTTGGTGATGTGGGCCCTCTGGTGAGAGTCTGATCCTGGCTGTGTTCCTCACCCTTCTGTGAGGTGGGGCCTCTGCTGTGAGGTCACTCCTGCCGGGCTGGCACACATCGCCTTGGTGACGTTGGCCCTCTGGTGGCAGCTGGAGCCTGCTGGGAGTCTCCTCCCCTCGGTGATGAGTGCCCTCTAGCATCAGGTCCTAACTTCTGAGCACCCCACGTTTTCTGATGTGAGCCCAGTGATGCCAGGACACTCCTGTCATATTCCCATCACCATGGGGATGTGGGCCTTCTGCTCTGAGGTCCCAATGTCTGGGTTGCTCACAGTTTCATGATGTGGGCTGTCTGGTGTTAGTTCACTCTGGCTTGGATCCCCTAGCCTCTGTGCTCTGGGCCGCCTGCTGGGAGGTTGCAACTGCTGGATTCCTCACCTTCCTTATTTTTGGGCCCTCTGTTGTGAGGCTCCTCCTGCCTGCCTCACCCCCAGCCCCTTGGTGATGCGTGTCCTATGGTTTGAAGCCACGTGTTCTGGGTTCCTCACCTTTAGATGATGTGGCCCTACTCATGTGAGGACACTCCTGCCTGGTTCCAATCCATTTGGTGATGTGGGCCCTCTGGTGCGAGTCTGATCCTGACTGGGTTCATCACACTTCTCTGAGGTGGGCCCTCTGCTGTGAGGTCATTCGTGCCTGGTTGGCACACATCGCCTTGGCGACGTCAGCCCTCTGGTGGCCGTTGGAGCCTGCTGGGAGCCTCCTTCCCTTGGTGATGAGGGTCCTCTGGCATCAGGCTCTAACTGCTGGTCTCCCAAAATTTTCTGATACGTTTTCAGTGGTGCGAGGACACTCCTACCAGATTTATATCCCCATGGGGATGTGGGCCTCCTGCTCTGAGGTCCCAATGGCTGGGTTGCTCAGTTTCATGACATGAGCCCTCTTCTGTGAGTTCACTGTGGCCTGGATCCCATAGCCTCGGTGCTCTGGGCCCCCTGCTGGGAGGTTCCAACTGCTGGATTCCTCACTTTTTTATTCTATGGGCCCAGTGTTGTGAGGCTACTCCTGCCTGCCTCACTCCGAGGCCCTTAGTGATGTGGGTCCTCTGGTTTGAGGACACATGTGCTGAGTACCTCACCTTTTGATGATGTGGCCCCACTGGTGTGAAGACACTCCTGCCTGGTTCCCATCCCCTTGGTAATGTGGGCCCTCTGTTGAGAGTCTGACGTTGGCTGGGTTTCTCACCCTTCTGTGAGGTGGGATCTCTGCTGTGAGGTAACTCCTGCCTGGCTTGCTCACGTTGCCTTGACAACATGAGCCCTCAGGTGGCAGTTGGAGACTGCTGGGAATCTCCTCCCCTCGGTTATGAGAGCTCTGGATAAAACACATATGCCCTTTTTTGCCAAGTGCATTATTTTCCAAGTTCTGTCTCTTTTCCTATGCTTTACATGCAATTCCAGTCTACCTCCTGAAATCGGTTTCCTGCAATTCTGCACCGCTTTCAAGTCCTCTTGGCAGCCTTACTTCAATATATTTTTGGACGATAGCTGTCATTTATAACTCTGCAGGTTTGTGAATGACAGTGCCCCTGAGCTCCTTTCTTCAACTCGCTTTCTTGTGAGCTGGCCGCAACACCGCAGGATTGCTTCAGGCCCTAGTGTGGTTCCGGCACTGCACTCTGAGCCTTTGGTTAATTCCGCTTCCTGGTGGGAAATGAGAGTTAAATTTGCCCGTCCAGACACCTCCAGCTAGTCTCTCATTGGTTCTCCCTATTCCTGTTCATTTTCCGCAGAAATTGCAAACTGGGACAAACAGGAGGTTAAAGGCACTGACTCTCCAAGTGGGGAGAGTGTTAGTAAAGCGTCTGGAATGTTGCACCCGAGTACCAGGGGACGAAAACTGAGACACATTTGAACACGTTTCCCGATCACATGGTGGATCATACTCTGGGTTCCACATGCATGTTTTAGCTGAAGGAAGAATCCCTTAAACCTGGAGCGTTGAGACCCATGGAATGGGTACCATGCAATATAACTTCAAAGGGTCTGCATTTGCTCACAGAACCTCACCAATCCTATCACTGCTGCGTTTATGCCGCTGTACACATGCTTGATTCTCCTTCGGAGACATATAAATCCATAGGTTTTAAGATTCTTACTAGTCAGGTATATTCTTAGGCGTTTAATATGGGGTGTTGAGTCCACTTCGTTGAGCAAGGAGTAGCTCTTGTCTATTACATATTTGACTTATGGAACGGTATCTGTGCTAATTTCAGTCTCTGGTTTTATGCAGCACCCCAACTCACCTTTCCCCTTAAGCAAGCATAAGTTGGTTTTCTACATTTGAGACCCTGTTCTGTTTTGTAATTCAGTTCCTGTGTAGCCAAGTTTACATTCCGTGTAGTAGTGATATCTTATGATGTTTCTTTTTCTCTGTGACTTATTTCACTTAGAATCATCGTACCTGAATCCACTCATTATGCTGCTACGGGCCTGATGACATAGATTTCATTGCTGAGTGATATTGCATTGTATGTAAGTACCACAACTTCTTTATCCATTTTTCGCTTTCTGCGATATTGAACTTGTACCGTAATCGAGGTTCTTGTAAACAGAGCCGTCCCAAACTTTGGGGTGGCTGTGTCTTTTTGATTTTATTTTCCCTAAGCTATAGGACCATAAGCGGAAATGCCCTAGGCTTTGTTGCTTTGTTTTTCAGATATTTCAGTAAACACCATACACTTCTCCAGAGTGGCTGTTGGCAATTTACATCCCGCCCATCAGCATAAAAAGGCTCCCAGTTCTCCATGGCCTGTCCTGCCTTTCTGGATTTTATACTTTTTTCTGATGGCCCTTTTGACTGGGGGGCAGTGAGACTTCATTGTAGTACATATTTCCTTTGCAAGCTTGCTTGGTTGGCCAAAAAGGGCGTATGCGTTTTTTCCTGAATATATTCAGGAAAAAACGCATACGCCCTTTTTGGCCAAGTGCATCATTGTGGACGTTCTCCCTCTTTTCCTATGCTTTACCTGCAATTCCAGTCTACCTCCTGAAATCGGTTTCCTGCAATTCTGCCCCGCTTTCAAGTCCTCTTGGCAGCCTTACTTCAATATATTTTTGGACGATAGCTGTCATTTATAACTCTGCAGGTTTGTGAATGACAGTGCCCCTGAGCTCCTTTCTTCAACTCGCTTTCTTGTGAGCTGGCCGCAACACCGCAGGATTGATTCAGGCCCTAGTGTGGTTCCGGCATGGCACGCTGAGCCTTTGGTTAATTCCTCTTCCTGGTGGGAAATGAGTGTTAAATATGCCTGTCCAGACACCTACCTCACTCTCAACCCCCTGGTGATGTGGGTCCTCTGGTTTGTGCCCACCTTTGCTGGGTTCCTCACCTTTCGATGATGTGGCCCCACTAGTGTGAGGACACTCCTGCCTGCTTCTCATCCACGTGGTTATGCGGACCCCCTGGTGAGAGTCTGTTCCTGGCTGTGTTCCTCAGCCTTCTGTGAGGGAGACCCTCTGCTGATAGGTCACTCCTGCATGGCTGGCACACAATGCCTTGGTGAAGTCAGCTGTGTGGTGGCAGTTGGAGCGTGCTGGGAATCTCCGCCCCCCAGTAATGAGGGCCCTCTGACGTCAGGCCCTAACTGCTGGGCTCCCCAACTTTTGTTAGTGAGCCCAGTGATGCTCGGGCACTCCTCTTAGGTTCCCATCTCCATGGGGATGTGGGCCTTCTGCTCTGACGTTCCAACGGCTGGGTTGATCACAGTTTCATGATGTGGGCTCTCTGGTGTTAGTTCACTGTGGCCTGGATCCCATAGCCTCTGTGTTCTTGGCCGCCTGCTGGGAGGTTCCAACTGCTGGATTCCTCACTTTTTTAATTTTTTGGGCCCTCTGTTGTGAGGATCCTCCTGCCTGCCTCACTCCCAGCCCTTTCGTGATGTGTGTCCTCTGGTTTGAGGCCACATGTGCTGGGTTCCTCACCTTTCAATGATGTGGGACCAATGGTCTTAGGAGACTCCTGCCTGGTTCACATCCCCTTGGTGATGTGGGCCCTCTGTTGAGAGTCTGATCCTGGCTGGGTTCTTCACCCATCTGTGAGGTGGGCCGTCTGCTGTGAGGTCACTCTTCCCTGGCTTGCTCACCTCGCCTTGTGGACATGAGCCCTCTGGTGGCACTTGGAGCCTGCTGGGAGCCTCCTCCCCTCGGTGATGAGGGCCCTCTGGCGTCAGGCCCTAAGAGCTGTGCTCCCCACATTTCGTGATGTGCGACCCAGTGGTGTGAGGACACTCCATCCAGGTTCACATCCCCATTGGGATGTGGGCCTTCTGCTCTGAGGTCCCAACGCCTGGGTTGCTCACAGTTTCATGATGTGGGCTCTCTGCTGTTAGTTCACTCCTGCCTGCATCCCATAGCTTCTGTGCTCTCGGCTGCCTGCTGGGAGGTTCCAACTGCTGGATTCCTCACCTTTCTTATTCTTTGGGCCCTCTGTTTTTAGGCTACTCCTGCCTGCCTCACTCCCATTCCCTTTGTGATATGTGTCCTCTGATTTGAGGCCACATGTGCTGGGTTCCGCACCTTTCAATGATGTGGCCCCACTGGAGGGAAGACAGTCCTGACTGGTTCCCATCCCCTTGCTGATGTGGGCCCTCAGGTGAGAGTCTGATCCTGGCTGGGTTCCTCACCCTTCTGTGAGGTGGGCCCTCTGCTGTGAGGTCAATCATGCCTGTCTGGCACAAGTCACCTTGGCGACGTGGGCCCTCTGGTGGCAGTTGGAGTGTGCTGGGATCCTCCTCCCCTCGGTGATGAGGGCCCTCTTGCCTTAGGCCATAACTGCTGGGCTCCCCACATTTTCTGATGTGCGCCAAGTGAGTGAGGACACTCTTGCCAGGTTCGCATCCCCATGGGGATATGGGCCTTCTGCTCTGAGGTCAAAACGGCTGGCTTGCTCACAGTACCATGATGTGGGTCCTCTGCTGTGAGTTCACTCCGGCAAGGATCCCTTATCATTGGTGCTCTGAGCCGCCTGCTGGGAGGTTCCAACTGCTGGATTCCTCAACTTTTTTATTCTATGTGCCCTCTGTTGTGAGGCTCCTCCTGCCTGCCTCGCTGCCAGCCCCTTGGTGATGACTGTCCTATAGCTTGAGGCCACATGTGCTGCGTTCCTCACCTTTCGATGATGTGGCCCCACTCGTGTGAGGACACTCCTGCCTGGTTACCATCCCCTTGGTGAGGTGGGCCCTCTGGCCAGAGTCTAATCCTGGCTGGGTTCCTCAACGTTCTGTGAGGTAGGCCCTCTGCTGTGAGGTCACTCCTGACTGGCTGGCACACGTCACCTTGGAGACGTGAGCCCTCTGGTGGCAGTTGGAGCGTGCAGTGTGCCTCCTCCTCTCGGTGATGACGGCCCTCTGGCGTCAGGCCCTAAATGGTGGGCTCCCCACATTTTCTGATGTGCGCCCAGTGGTGCGAGGACACTCCAGCCAGGTTCCCATTCCCATGGGGATGTGGGCCTTCTGCTCTGTGGTCCCAACGCCTGGGTTGCTCACAGTTTTATGATGTTGGCCCTCTGCTGTGAGTTCACTGTGGCCTGGATCCCATAGCCTCGGTGTTCTGAGCTGCCTGCTGGAAGGGCTAAATGCTGGAATCCTCACATATTTTATATTATGTGCCCTGTGTTGTGAGGCTACTCCTGCCTGCCTCACTCCAAGGCCCTTTGTGATGTGGGTCCTCTGGTTTGAGGACACATGTGCTGGGTTCCTCACGTTAAGATGATGAGGCCCCACTGGTGTGAGGATAATCCTGACTGGTTCCCATCCCCTTTGTGATGTGGGCCCTCTGGTGAGAGTCTGATCCTGGCTGGGTTCCTCAACCATCTGTGAGGTGGGCCCTCTACTATCAGGTAACTCTTGCCTGGCTTGCTCACCTCGCCTTGTTGACATGAGCCCTCTGGTGGCACTTGGACCCTGCTGGGAGCCTCCTCACCTCTGTGATGAGGGCCCTCTGATGTCAAGCCCTAACTGCTGGGCTCCCCAACTTTTCTTAGTGAGCCCAGTGATGCTCGGGACCTCCTCTTAGGTTCCCATCTCCATGGGGATGTGGGCCTTCTGCTCTGACGTTCCAACGGCTGGGTTGATCACAGTTTCATGATGTGGGCTCTCTGGTGTTAGTTCACTGTGGCCTGGATCCCATAGCCTCTGTGTTCTTGGCCGCCTGCTGGAAGGTTCCAACTGCTGGATTCCTCACTTTTTTAATTTTTTAGGCCCTCTGTTGTGAGGATCCTCCTGCCTGCCTCACTCCCAGTCCCTTCGTGATGTGTGTCCTCTGGTTTGAGGCCACATGTGCTGGGTTCCTCACCTTTCGATGATGTGGGACCAATGGTCTTAGGAGACTCCTGCCTGGTTCACATCCCCTTGGTGATGTGGGCTCTCTGTTGAGAGTCTGATCCTGGCTGGGTTCCTCACCCATCTGTGAGGTGGGCCGTCTGCTGTGAGGTCACTCCTGCCTGGCTTGCTCACCTCGCCTTGTGGACATGAGCCCTCTGGTGGCACTTGGAGCCTGCTGGGAGCCTCCTCCCCTCGGTGATGAGGGCCCTCTGGCGTCAGGCCCTAACGGCTGGACTCCCCACATTTTGTGATGTGCGCCCAGTGGTTCGAAGACACTCCATCCAGGTTCACATACCCATTGGGATGTGGGCCTTCTGTTCTGATGTCCCAACGGCTGGGTTGTTCACAGTTTCATGATGTGGGCTCTCTGCTGTTAGTTCACTCTGGCCTGGATGCCATAGCCTCTGTGCTCTGGGCCGCCTGCTGGAAGGTTCCAACTGCTCGATTCCTCAACTTTTGTATTCTATGGGGCCTGTGTTGCGATGCTCCTCCTGCCTGCCTCACTCGCATCCCCTTTGTGATGTGGGTCCTCTGGTTTGAGGCCACATATGCTGGGTTCCGCAACTTTCAATGATGTGGCCCCACTGGTGTGAGGACACTCCTGCCTGGTTCCCATCCCCTTGGTGATGTGGGCCTTCTGGTGACAGTCTTATCCTGGCTGGGTTCCTCACTCTTCTGTGAGGTAGGCCCTCTGCTGTGAGGTCAATCCTACCTGACTTGCACACATCACCTTGGCGACGTGGGCCCTCTGTTGGCACATGGAACCTGCTGGGAGCCTCCTGCCCTCGGTGATGACAGCCCTCTAGCAACAGGCCCTAACTGCTGGGCTCCCCACATTTTCTGATGTGAGCCCAGTGATGCCAGGACACTCCTGTCAGGTTCCCATCCCCATGGGGATGTGGGCTTTCTGCTCTGAGGTCCCAACGCCTGGGTTGCTCACAGTTTCATGATGTGGGCTCTCTGCTGTTAGTTCACTCCTGCCTGCATCCCATAGCTTCTGTGCTCTCGGCCGCCTGCTGGGAGGTTCCAAATGCTGGATTCCTCACCTTTTTTATTCTTTGGGCCCTCTGTTTTTAGGCTACTCCTACCTGCCTCACTCCCATCCCCTTTGTGATGTATGTCCTCTGATATGAGGCCGCATGTGCTGGGTTCCTCACCTTTCGATGATGTGGCCCCACTGGTGAGAGGACAGTCCTGACTGGTTCCCATCCCCTTGGTGTTGTGGGCCCTCTGGCAAGAGTCTCATCCTACCTCGGTTCCTCACCCTTCTGTGAGATAGGCCCTCTGTTGTGAGGTCACTACTGCCTGGCTGGCGCATGCCACCTTGTAGACGTGGGCCCTCTGTTGGCAGTTGGAACCTGCTGGGAGTCTCCTCCCCTCAGTTATGAGGGCCCCCTGGCGTCAGGCCCTAACTGCTGGGCTCCTAACATTTTCTGATATGTGCTAAGTGGTGCGAAGCCACTCCTGCCAGGTTCCCATCCCAATGGGGATGTGGGCCTTCTGTTCTGAGGTCCCAACGGCTGGGCTGCTCACAGGTTCATGATGTGGGCCCTCTGCTGTGAGTTCACTGCGGCCTGGATCCCATAGCCTCGGTGCTCTGGGCCGCTTGCTGGGAGGTTCCAACTGCTGGATTCCTCAACTTTTATATTCTATGGACCCTGTGTTGTGAGGCCGGTCCTGCCAGCCTCATTCCGAACCCCTTGGTGATGTGGTTCCTCTGGTTTGAGGCTACATGTGCTGGGATCCTCACCTTTCGATGATGTTGTCCCACTGATGTGGGGACACTCCTTCCTGGTTCCCTTCCCCTTGGTGATGTGGGCCCTCTGGTGAGAGTCTGATCCTGGCTGTGTTCCTCACCCTTCTGTGAGGTGGGGCCTCTGCTGTGAGGTCACTCCTGCCGGGCTGGCACACATCGCCTTGGTGACGTTGGCCCTCTGGTGGCAGCTGGAGCCTGCTGGGAGTCTCCTCCCCTCGGTGATGAGTGCCCTCTAGCATCAGGTCCTAACTTCTGAGCACCCCACGTTTTCTGATGTGAGCCCAGTGATGCCAGGACACTCCTGTCATATTCCCATCACCATGGGGATGTGGGCCTTCTGCTCTGAGGTCCCAATGTCTGGGTTGCTCACAGTTTCATGATGTGGGCTGTCTGGTGTTAGTTCACTCTGGCTTGGATCCCCTAGCCTCTGTGCTCTGGGCCACCTGCTGGGAGGTTGCAACTGCTGGATTCCTCACCTTCCTTATTTTGGGGCCCTCTGTTGTGAGGCTCCTCCTGCCTGTCTCACCCCCAGCCCCTTGGTGATGCGTGTCCTATGGTTTGAAGCCACGTGTTCTGGGTTCCTCACCTTTAGATGATGTGGCCCTACTCATGTGAGGACACTCCTGCCTGGTTCCAATCCATTTGGTGATGTGGGCCCTCTGGTGCGAGTCTGATCCTGACTGGGTTCATCACACTTCTCTGAGGTGGGCCCTCTGCTGTGAGGTCATTCGTGCCTGGTTGGCACACATCGCCTTGGCGACGTCAGCCCTCTGGTGGCCGTTGGAGCCTGCTGGGAGCCTCCTTCCCTTGGTGATGAGGGTCCTCTGGCATCAGGCTCTAACTGCTGGTCTCCCAAAATTTTCTGATACGTTTTCAGTGGTGCGAGGACACTCCTACCAGATTTATATCCCCATGGGGATGTGGGCCTCCTGCTCTGAGGTCCCAATGGCTGGGTTGCTCAGTTTCATGACATGAGCCCTCTTCTGTGAGTTCACTGTGGCCTGGATCCCATAGCCTCGGTGCTCTGGGCCCCCTGCTGGGAGGTTCCAACTGCTGGATTCCTCACTTTTTTATTCTATGGGCCCAGTGTTGTGAGGCTACTCCTGCCTGCCTCACTCCGAGGCCCTTAGTGATGTGGGTCCTCTGGTTTGAGGACACATGTGCTGAGTACCTCACCTTTTGATGATGTGGCCCCACTGGTGTGAAGACACTCCTGCCTGGTTCCCATCCCCTTGGTAATGTGGGCCCTCTGGTGAGAGTCTGACGTTGGCTGGGTTTCTCACCCTTCTCTGAGGTGGGATCTCTGCTGTGAGGTAACTCCTGCCTGGCTTGCTCACGTTGCCTTGACAACATGAGCCCTCAGGTGGCAGTTGGAGACTGCTGGGAATCTCCTCCCCTCGGTTATGAGAGCTCTGGATAAAACACATATGCCCGTTTTTGCCAAGTGCATTATTTTCCAAGTTCTGTCTCTTTTCCTATGCTTTAAATGCAATTCCTATCTACCTCCTGAAATCGGTTTCCTGCAATTCTGCACCGCTTTCGAGTCCTCTTGGCGGCCTTACTTCAATATATTTTTGGACGATAGCTGTCATTTATAACTCTGCAGGTTTGTGAATGACAGTGCCCCTGAGCTCCTTTCTTCAACTCGCTTTCTTGTGAGCTGGCCGCAACACCGCAGGATTGCTTCAGGCCCTAGTGTGGTTCCGGCACTGCACTCTGAGCCTTTGGTTAATTCTGCTTCCTGGTGGGAAATGAGAGTTAAATTTGCCCGTCCAGACACCTCCAGCTAGTCTCTCATTGGTTCTCCCTATTCCTGTTCATTTTCCGCAGAAATTGCAAACTGGGCCAAACAGGAGGTTAAAGGCACTGACTCTCCAAGTGGGGAGAGTGTTAGTAAAGCGTCTGGAATGTTGCACCCGAGTACCAGGGGACGAAAACTGAGACACATTTGAACACGTTTCCCGATCACATGGTGGATCATACTCTGGGTTCCACATGCATGTTTTAGCTGAAGGAAGAATCCCTTAAACCTGGAGCGTTGAGACCCATGGAATGGGTACCATGCAATATAACTTCAAAGGGTCTGCATTTGCTCACCGAACCTCACCAATCCTATCACTGCTGCGTTTATGCCGCTGTACACATGCTTGATTCTCCTTCGGAGACATATAAATCCATAGGTTTTAAGATTCTTACTAGTCAGGTATATTCTTAGGCGTTTAATATGGGGTGTTGAGTCCACTTCGTTGAGCAAGGAGTAGCTCTTGTCTATTACATATTTGACTTATGGAACGGTATCTGTGCTAATTTCAGTCTCTGGTTTTATGCAGCACCCCAACTCACCTTTCCCCTTAAGCAAGCATAAGTTGGTTTTCTACATTTGAGACCCTGTTCTGTTTTGTAATTCAGTTCCTGTGTAGCCAAGTTTACATTCCGTGTAGTAGTGATATCTTATGATGTTTCTTTTTCTCTGTGACTTATTTCACTTAGAATCATCGTACCTGAATCCACTCATTATGCTGCTACGGGCCTGATGACATAGATTTCATTGCTGAGTGATATTGCATTGTATGTAAGTACCACAACTTCTTTATCCATTTTTCGCTTTCTGCGATATTGAACTTGTACCGTAATCGAGGTTCTTGTAAACAGAGCCGTCCCAAACTTTGGGGTGGCTGTGTCTTTTTGATTTTATTTTCCCTAAGCTATAGGACCATAAGCGGAAATGCCCTAGGCTTTGTTGCTTTGTTTTTCAGATATTTCAGTAAACACCATACACTTCTCCAGAGTGGCTGTTGGCAATTTACATCCCGCCCATCAGCATAAAAAGGCTCCCAGTTCTCCATGGCCTGTCCTGCCTTTCTGGATTTTATACTTTTTTCTGATGGCCCTTTTGACTGGGGGGCAGTGAGACTTCATTGTAGTACATATTTCCTTTGCAAGCTTGCTTGGTTGGCCAAAAAGGGCGTATGCGTTTTTTCCTGAATATATTCAGGAAAAAACGCATATGCCCTTTTTGGCCAAGTGCATCATTGTGGACGTTCTCCCTCTTTTCCTATGCTTTACCTGCAATTCCAGTCTACCTCCTGAAATCGGTTTCCTGCAATTCTGCCCCGCTTTCAAGTCCTCTTGGCAGCCTTACTTCAATATATTTTTGGACGATAGCTGTCATTTATAACTCTGCAGTTTTGTGAATGACAGTGCCCCTGAGCTCCTTTCTTCAACTCGCTTTCTTGTGAGCTGGCCGCAACACCGCAGGATTGATTCAGGCCCTAGTGTGGTTCCGGCATGGCACGCTGAGCCTTTGGTTAATTCCTCTTCCTGGTGGGAAATGAGTGTTAAATATGCCTGTCCAGACACCTACCTCACTCTCAACCCCCTGGTGATGTGGGTCCTCTGGTTTGTGCCCACCTTTGCTGGGTTCCTCACCTTTCGATGATGTGGCCCCACTAGTGTGAGGACACTCCTGCCTGCTTCTCATCCACGTGGTTATGCGGACCCCCTGGTGAGAGTCTGTTCCTGGCTGTGTTCCTCAGCCTTCTGTGAGGGAGACCCTCTGCTGATAGGTCACTCCTGCATGGCTGGCACACAATGCCTTGGTGAAGTCAGCTGTGTGGTGGCAGTTGGAGCGTGCTGGGAATCTCCGCCCCCCAGTAATGAGGGCCCTCTGACGTCAGGCCCTAACTGCTGGGCTCCCCAACTTTTGTTAGTGAGCCCAGTGATGCTCGGGCACTCCTCTTAGGTTCCCATCTCCATGGGGATGTGGGCCTTCTGCTCTGACGTTCCAACGGCTGGGTTGATCACAGTTTCATGATGTGGGCTCTCTGGTGTTAGTTCACTGTGGCCTGGATCCCATAGCCTCTGTGTTCTTGGCCGCCTGCTGGGAGGTTCCAACTGCTGGATTCCTCACTTTTTTAATTTTTTGGGCCCTCTGTTGTGAGGATCCTCCTGCCTGCCTCACTCCCAGCCCTTTCGTGATGTGTGTCCTCTGGTTTGAGGCCACATGTGCTGGGTTCCTCACCTTTCAATGATGTGGGACCAATGGTCTTAGGAGACTCCTGCCTGGTTCACATCCCCTTGGTGATGTGGGCCCTCTGTTGAGAGTCTGATCCTGGCTGGGTTCTTCACCCATCTGTGAGGTGGGCCGTCTGCTGTGAGGTCACTCCTCCCTGGCTTGCTCACCTCGCCTTGTGGACATGAGCCCTCTGGTGGCACTTGGAGCCTGCTGGGAGCCTCCTCCCCTCGGTGATGAGGGCCCTCTGGCGTCAGGCCCTAAGAGCTGTGCTCCCCACATTTCGTGATGTGCGACCCAGTGGTGCGAGGACACTCCATCCAGGTTCACATCCCCATTGGGATGTGGGCCTTCTGCTCTGAGGTCCCAACGCCTGGGTTGCTCACAGTTTCATGATGTGGGCTCTCTGCTGTTAGTTCACTCCTGCCTGCATCCCATAGCTTCTGTGCTCTCGGCTGCCTGCTGGGAGGTTCCAACTGCTGGATTCCTCACCTTTCTTATTCTTTGGGCCCTCTGTTTTTAGGCTACTCCTGCCTGCCTCACTCCCATTCCCTTTGTGATATGTGTCCTCTGATTTGAGGCCACATGTGCTGGGTTCCGCACCTTTCAATGATGTGGCCCCACTGGAGGGAAGACAGTCCTGACTGGTTCCCATCCCCTTGCTGATGTGGGCCCTCAGGTGAGAGTCTGATCCTGGCTGGGTTCCTCACCCTTCTGTGAGGTGGGCCCTCTGCTGTGAGGTCAATCATGCCTGTCTGGCACAAGTCACCTTGGCGACGTGGGCCCTCTGGTGGCAGTTGGAGTGTGCTGGGATCCTCCTCCCCTCGGTGATGAGGGCCCTCTTGCCTTAGGCCATAACTGCTGGGCTCCCCACATTTTCTGATGTGCGCCAAGTGAGTGAGGACACTCTTGCCAGGTTCGCATCCCCATGGGGATATGGGCCTTCTGCTCTGAGGTCAAAACGGCTGGCTTGCTCACAGTACCATGATGTGGGTCCTCTGCTGTGAGTTCACTCCGGCAAGGATCCCTTATCATTGGTGCTCTGAGCCGCCTGCTGGGAGGTTCCAACTGCTGGATTCCTCAACTTTTTTATTCTATGTGCCCTCTGTTGTGAGGCTCCTCCTGCCTGCCTCGCTGCCAGCCCCTTGGTGATGACTGTCCTATAGCTTGAGGCCACATGTGCTGCGTTCCTCACCTTTCGATGATGTGGCCCCACTCGTGTGAGGACACTCCTGCCTGGTTACCATCCCCTTGGTGAGGTGGGCCCTCTGGCCAGAGTCTAATCCTGGCTGGGTTCCTCAACGTTCTGTGAGGTAGGCCCTCTGCTGTGAGGTCACTCCTGACTGGCTGGCACACGTCACCTTGGAGACGTGAGCCCTCTGGTGGCAGTTGGAGCGTGCAGTGTGCCTCCTCCTCTCGGTGATGACGGCCCTCTGGCGTCAGGCCCTAAATGGTGGGCTCCCCACATTTTCTGATGTGCGCCCAGTGGTGCGAGGACACTCCAGCCAGGTTCCCATTCCCATGGGGATGTGGGCCTTCTGCTCTGTGGTCCCAACGCCTGGGTTGCTCACAGTTTTATGATGTTGGCCCTCTGCTGTGAGTTCACTGTGGCCTGGATCCCATAGCCTCGGTGTTCTGAGCTGCCTGCTGGAAGGTCTAAATGCTGGAATCCTCACATATTTTATATTATGTGCCCTGTGTTGTGAGGCTACTCCTGCCTGCCTCACTCCAAGGCCCTTTGTGATGTGGGTCCTCTGGTTTGAGGACACATGTGCTGGGTTCCTCACGTTAAGATGATGAGGCCCCACTGGTGTGAGGATAATCCTGACTGGTTCCCATCCCCTTTGTGATGTGGGCCCTCTGGTGAGAGTCTGATCCTGGCTGGGTTCCTCAACCATCTGTGAGGTGGGCCCTCTACTATCAGGTAACTCTTGCCTGGCTTGCTCACCTCGCCTTGTTGACATGAGCCCTCTGGTGGCACTTGGACCCTGCTGGGAGCCTCCTCACCTCTGTGATGAGGGCCCTCTGATGTCAAGCCCTAACTGCTGGGCTCCCCAACTTTTCTTAGTGAGCCCAGTGATGCTCGGGACCTCCTCTTAGGTTCCCATCTCCATGGGGATGTGGGCCTTCTGCTCTGACGTTCCAACGGCTGGGTTGATCACAGTTTCATGATGTGGGCTCTCTGGTGTTAGTTCACTGTGGCCTGGATCCCATAGCCTCTGTGTTCTTGGCCGCCTGCTGGAAGGTTCCAACTGCTGGATTCCTCACTTTTTTAATTTTTTAGGCCCTCTGTTGTGAGGATCCTCCTGCCTGCCTCACTCCCAGTCCCTTCGTGATGTGTGTCCTCTGGTTTGAGGCCACATGTGCTGGGTTCCTCACCTTTCGATGATGTGGGACCAATGGTCTTAGGAGACTCCTGCCTGGTTCACATCCCCTTGGTGATGTGGGCTCTCTGTTGAGAGTCTGATCCTGGCTGGGTTCCTCACCCATCTGTGAGGTGGGCCGTCTGCTGTGAGGTCACTCCTGCCTGGCTTGCTCACCTCGCCTTGTGGACATGAGCCCTCTGGTGGCACTTGGAGCCTGCTGGGAGCCTCCTCCCCTCGGTGATGAGGGCCCTCTGGCATCAGGCCCTAACGGCTGGACTCCCCACATTTTGTGATGTGCGCCCAGTGGTTCGAAGACACTCCATCCAGGTTCACATACCCATTGGGATGTGGGCCTTCTGTTCTGATGTCCCAACGGCTGGGTTGTTCACAGTTTCATGATGTGGGCTCTCTGCTGTTAGTTCACTCTGGCCTGGATGCCATAGCCTCTGTGCTCTGGGCCGCCTGCTGGAAGGTTCCAACTGCTCGATTCCTCAACTTTTGTATTCTATGGGGCCTGTGTTGCGATGCTCCTCCTGCCTGCCTCACTCGCATCCCCTTTGTGATGTGGGTCCTCTGGTTTGAGGCCACATATGCTGGGTTCCGCAACTTTCAATGATGTGGCCCCACTGGTGTGAGGACACTCCTGCCTGGTTCCCATCCCCTTGGTGACGTGGGCCTTCTGGTGACAGTCTTATCCTGGCTGGGTTCCTCACTCTTCTGTGAGGTAGGCCCTCTGCTGTGAGGTCAATCCTACCTGACTTGCACACATCACCTTGGCGACGTGGGCCCTCTGTTGGCACATGGAACCTGCTGGGAGCCTCCTGCCCTCGGTGATGACAGCCCTCTAGCAACAGGCCCTAACTGCTGGGCTCCCCACATTTTCTGATGTGAGCCCAGTGATGCCAGGACACTCCTGTCAGGTTCCCATCCCCATGGGGATGTGGGCTTTCTGCTCTGAGGTCCCAACGCCTGGGTTGCTCACAGTTTCATGATGTGGGCTCTCTGCTGTTAGTTCACTCCTGCCTGCATCCCATAGCTTCTGTGCTCTCGGCCGCCTGCTGGGAGGTTCCAAATGCTGGATTCCTCACCTTTTTTATTCTTTGGGCCCTCTGTTTTTAGGCTACTCCTACCTGCCTCACTCCCATCCCCTTTGTGATGTATGTCCTCTGATATGAGGCCGCATGTGCTGGGTTCCTCACCTTTCGATGATGTGGCCCCACTGGTGAGAGGACAGTCCTGGCTGGTTCCCATCCCCTTGGTGTTGTGGGCCCTCTGGCAAGAGTCTCATCCTACCTCGGTTCCTCACCCTTCTGTGAGATAGGCCCTCTGTTGTGAGGTCACTACTGCCTGGCTGGCGCATGCCACCTTGTAGACGTGGGCCCTCTGTTGGCAGTTGGAACCTGCTGGGAGTCTCCTCCCCTCAGTTATGAGGGCCCCCTGGCGTCAGGCCCTAACTGCTGGGCTCCTAACATTTTCTGATATGTGCTAAGTGGTGCGAAGCCACTCCTGCCAGGTTCCCATCCCAATGGGGATGTGGGCCTTCTGTTCTGAGGTCCCAACGGCTGGGCTGCTCACAGGTTCATGATGTGGGCCCTCTGCTGTGAGTTCACTGCGGCCTGGATCCCATAGCCTCGGTGCTCTGGGCCGCTTGCTGGGAGGTTCCAACTGCTGGATTCCTCAACTTTTATATTCTATGGACCCTGTGTTGTGAGGCCGGTCCTGCCAGCCTCATTCCGAACCCCTTGGTGATGTGGTTCCTCTGGTTTGAGGCTACATGTGCTGGGATCCTCACCTTTCGATGATGTTGTCCCACTGATGTGGGGACACTCCTTCCTGGTTCCCTTCCCCTTGGTGATGTGGGCCCTCTGGTGAGAGTCTGATCCTGGCTGTGTTCCTCACCCTTCTGTGAGGTGGGGCCTCTGCTGTGAGGTCACTCCTGCCGGGCTGGCACACATCGCCTTGGTGACGTTGGCCCTCTGGTGGCAGCTGGAGCCTGCTGGGAGTCTCCTCCCCTCGGTGATGAGTGCCCTCTAGCATCAGGTCCTAACTTCTGAGCACCCCACGTTTTCTGATGTGAGCCCAGTGATGCCAGGACACTCCTGTCATATTCCCATCACCATGGGGATGTGGGCCTTCTGCTCTGAGGTCCCAATGTCTGGGTTGCTCACAGTTTCATGATGTGGGCTGTCTGGTGTTAGTTCACTCTGGCTTGGATCCCCTAGCCTCTGTGCTCTGGGCCGCCTGCTGGGAGGTTGCAACTGCTGGATTCCTCACCTTCCTTATTTTTGGGCCCTCTGTTGTGAGGCTCCTCCTGCCTGCCTCACCCCCAGCCCCTTGGTGATGCGTGTCCTATGGTTTGAAGCCACGTGTTCTGGGTTCCTCACCTTTAGATGATGTGGCCCTACTCATGTGAGGACACTCCTGCCTGGTTCCAATCCATTTGGTGATGTGGGCCCTCTGGTGCGAGTCTGATCCTGACTGGGTTCATCACACTTCTCTGAGGTGGGCCCTCTGCTGTGAGGTCATTCGTGCCTGGTTGGCACACATCGCCTTGGCGACGTCAGCCCTCTGGTGGCCGTTGGAGCCTGCTGGGAGCCTCCTTCCCTTGGTGATGAGGGTCCTCTGGCATCAGGCTCTAACTGCTGGTCTCCCAAAATTTTCTGATACGTTTTCAGTGGTGCGAGGACACTCCTACCAGATTTATATCCCCATGGGGATGTGGGCCTCCTGCTCTGAGGTCCCAATGGCTGGGTTGCTCAGTTTCATGACATGAGCCCTCTTCTGTGAGTTCACTGTGGCCTGGATCCCATAGCCTCGGTGCTCTGGGCCCCCTGCTGGGAGGTTCCAACTGCTGGATTCCTCACTTTTTTATTCTATGGGCCCAGTGTTGTGAGGCTACTCCTGCCTGCCTCACTCCGAGGCCCTTAGTGATGTGGGTCCTCTGGTTTGAGGACACATGTGCTGAGTACCTCACCTTTTGATGATGTGGCCCCACTGGTGTGAAGACACTCCTGCCTGGTTCCCATCCCCTTGGTAATGTGGGCCCTCTGTTGAGAGTCTGACGTTGGCTGGGTTTCTCACCCTTCTGTGAGGTGGGATCTCTGCTGTGAGGTAACTCCTGCCTGGCTTGCTCACGTTGCCTTGACAACATGAGCCCTCAGGTGGCAGTTGGAGACTGCTGGGAATCTCCTCCCCTCGGTTATGAGAGCTCTGGATAAAACACATATGCCCTTTTTTGCCAAGTGCATTATTTTCCAAGTTCTGTCTCTTTTCCTATGCTTTACATGCAATTCCAGTCTACCTCCTGAAATCGGTTTCCTGCAATTCTGCACCGCTTTCAAGTCCTCTTGGCAGCCTTACTTCAATATATTTTTGGACGATAGCTGTCATTTATAACTCTGCAGGTTTGTGAATGACAGTGCCCCTGAGCTCCTTTCTTCAACTCGCTTTCTTGTGAGCTGGCCGCAACACCGCAGGATTGCTTCAGGCCCTAGTGTGGTTCCGGCACTGCACTCTGAGCCTTTGGTTAATTCCGCTTCCTGGTGGGAAATGAGAGTTAAATTTGCCCGTCCAGACACCTCCAGCTAGTCTCTCATTGGTTCTCCCTATTCCTGTTCATTTTCCGCAGAAATTGCAAACTGGGCCAAACAGGAGGTTAAAGGCACTGACTCTCCAAGTGGGGAGAGTGTTAGTAAAGCGTCTGGAATGTTGCACCCGAGTACCAGGGGACGAAAACTGAGACACATTTGAACACGTTTCCCGATCACATGGTGGATCATACTCTGGGTTCCACATGCATGTTTTAGCTGAAGGAAGAATCCCTTAAACCTGGAGCGTTGAGACCCATGGAATGGGTACCATGCAATATAACTTCAAAGGGTCTGCATTTGCTCACAGAACCTCACCAATCCTATCACTGCTGCGTTTATGCCGCTGTACACATGCTTGATTCTCCTTCGGAGACATATAAATCCATAGGTTTTAAGATTCTTACTAGTCAGGTATATTCTTAGGCGTTTAATATGGGGTGTTGAGTCCACTTCGTTGAGCAAGGAGTAGCTCTTGTCTATTACATATTTGACTTATGGAACGGTATCTGTGCTAATTTCAGTCTCTGGTTTTATGCAGCACCCCAACTCACCTTTCCCCTTAAGCAAGCATAAGTTGGTTTTCTACATTTGAGACCCTGTTCTGTTTTGTAATTCAGTTCCTGTGTAGCCAAGTTTACATTCCGTGTAGTAGTGATATCTTATGATGTTTCTTTTTCTCTGTGACTTATTTCACTTAGAATCATCGTACCTGAATCCACTCATTATGCTGCTACGGGCCTGATGACATAGATTTCATTGCTGAGTGATATTGCATTGTATGTAAGTACCACAACTTCTTTATCCATTTTTCGCTTTCTGCGATATTGAACTTGTACCGTAATCGAGGTTCTTGTAAACAGAGCCGTCCCAAACTTTGGGGTGGCTGTGTCTTTTTGATTTTATTTTCCCTAAGCTATAGGACCATAAGCGGAAATGCCCTAGGCTTTGTTGCTTTGTTTTTCAGATATTTCAGTAAACACCATACACTTCTCCAGAGTGGCTGTTGGCAATTTACATCCCGCCCATCAGCATAAAAAGGCTCCCAGTTCTCCATGGCCTGTCCTGCCTTTCTGGATTTTATACTTTTTTCTGATGGCCCTTTTGACTGGGGGGCAGTGAGACTTCATTGTAGTACATATTTCCTTTGCAAGCTTGCTTGGTTGGCCAAAAAGGGCGTATGCGTTTTTTCCTGAATATATTCAGGAAAAAACGCATACGCCCTTTTTGGCCAAGTGCATCATTGTGGACGTTCTCCCTCTTTTCCTATGCTTTACCTGCAATTCCAGTCTACCTCCTGAAATCGGTTTCCTGCAATTCTGCCCCGCTTTCAAGTCCTCTTGGCAGCCTTACTTCAATATATTTTTGATCGATAGCTGTCATTTATAACTCTGCAGGTTTGTGAATGACAGTGCCCCTGAGCTCCTTTCTTCAACTCGCTTTCTTGTGAGCTGGCCGCAACACCGCAGGATTGATTCAGGCCCTAGTGTGGTTCCGGCATGGCACGCTGAGCCTTTGGTTAATTCCTCTTCCTGGTGGGAAATGAGTGTTAAATATGCCTGTCCAGACACCTACCTCACTCTCAACCCCCTGGTGATGTGGGTCCTCTGGTTTGTGCCCACCTTTGCTGGGTTCCTCACCTTTCGATGATGTGGCCCCACTAGTGTGAGGACACTCCTGCCTGCTTCTCATCCACGTGGTTATGCGGACCCCCTGGTGAGAGTCTGTTCCTGGCTGTGTTCCTCAGCCTTCTGTGAGGGAGACCCTCTGCTGATAGGTCACTCCTGCATGGCTGGCACACAATGCCTTGGTGAAGTCAGCTGTGTGGTGGCAGTTGGAGCGTGCTGGGAATCTCCGCCCCCCGGTGATGAGGGCCCTCTGACGTCAGGCCCTAACTGCTGGGCTCCCCAACTTTTGTTAGTGAGCCCAGTGATGCTCGGGCACTCCTCTTAGGTTCCCATCTCCATGGGGATGTGGGCCTTCTGCTCTGACGTTCCAACGGCTGGGTTGATCACAGTTTCATGATGTGGGCTCTCTGGTGTTAGTTCACTGTGGCCTGGATCCCATAGCCTCTGTGTTCTTGGCCGCCTGCTGGGAGGTTCCAACTGCTGGATTCCTCACTTTTTTAATTTTTTGGGCCCTCTGTTGTGAGGATCCTCCTGCCTGCCTCACTCCCAGCCCTTTCGTGATGTGTGTCCTCTGGTTTGAGGCCACATGTGCTGGGTTCCTCACCTTTCAATGATGTGGGACCAATGGTCTTAGGAGACTCCTGCCTGGTTCACATCCCCTTGGTGATGTGGGCCCTCTGTTGAGAGTCTGATCCTGGCTGGGTTCTTCACCCATCTGTGAGGTGGGCCGTCTGCTGTGAGGTCACTCCTCCCTGGCTTGCTCACCTCGCCTTGTGGACATGAGCCCTCTGGTGGCACTTGGAGCCTGCTGGGAGCCTCCTCCCCTCGGTGATGAGGGCCCTCTGGCGTCAGGCCCTAAGAGCTGTGCTCCCCACATTTCGTGATGTGCGACCCAGTGGTGTGAGGACACTCCATCCAGGTTCACATCCCCATTGGGATGTGGGCCTTCTGCTCTGAGGTCCCAACGCCTGGGTTGCTCACAGTTTCATGATGTGGGCTCTCTGCTGTTAGTTCACTCCTGCCTGCATCCCATAGCTTCTGTGCTCTCGGCTGCCTGCTGGGAGGTTCCAACTGCTGGATTCCTCACCTTTCTTATTCTTTGGGCCCTCTGTTTTTAGGCTACTCCTGCCTGCCTCACTCCCATTCCCTTTGTGATATGTGTCCTCTGATTTGAGGCCACATGTGCTGGGTTCCGCACCTTTCAATGATGTGGCCCCACTGGAGGGAAGACAGTCCTGACTGGTTCCCATCCCCTTGCTGATGTGGGCCCTCAGGTGAGAGTCTGATCCTGGCTGGGTTCCTCACCCTTCTGTGAGGTGGGCCCTCTGCTGTGAGGTCAATCATGCCTGTCTGGCACAAGTCACCTTGGCGACGTTGGCCCTCTGGTGGCAGTTGGAGTGTGCTGGGATCCTCCTCCCCTCGGTGATGAGGGCCCTCTTGCCTTAGGCCATAACTGCTGGGCTCCCCACATTTTCTGATGTGCGCCAAGTGAGTGAGGAAACTCTTGCCAGGTTCGCATCCCCATGGGGATATGGGCCTTCTGCTCTGAGGTCAAAACGGCTGGCTTGCTCACAGTACCATGATGTGGGTCCTCTGCTGTGAGTTCACTCCGGCAAGGATCCCTTATCATTGGTGCTCTGAGCCGCCTGCTGGGAGGTTCCAACTGCTGGATTCCTCAACTTTTTTATTCTATGTGCCCTCTGTTGTGAGGCTCCTCCTGCCTGCCTCGCTGCCAGCCCCTTGGTGATGACTGTCCTATAGCTTGAGGCCACATGTGCTGCGTTCCTCACCTTTCGATGATGTGGCCCCACTCGTGTGAGGACACTCCTGCCTGGTTACCATCCCCTTGGTGAGGTGGGCCCTCTGGCCAGAGTCTAATCCTGGCTGGGTTCCTCAACGTTCTGTGAGGTAGGCCCTCTGCTGTGAGGTCACTCCTGACTGGCTGGCACACGTCACCTTGGAGACGTGAGCCCTCTGGTGGCAGTTGGAGCGTGCAGTGTGCCTCCTCCTCTCGGTGATGACGGCCCTCTGGCGTCAGGCCCTAAATGGTGGGCTCCCCACATTTTCTGATGTGCGCCCAGTGGTGCGAGGACACTCCAGCCAGGTTCCCATTCCCATGGGGATGTGGGCCTTCTGCTCTGTGGTCCCAACGCCTGGGTTGCTCACAGTTTTATGATGTTGGCCCTCTGCTGTGAGTTCACTGTGGCCTGGATCCCATAGCCTCGGTGTTCTGAGCTGCCTGCTGGAAGGTCTAAATGCTGGAATCCTCACATATTTTATATTATGTGCCCTGTGTTGTGAGGCTACTCCTGCCTGCCTCACTCCAAGGCCCTTTGTGATGTGGGTCCTCTGGTTTGAGGACACATGTGCTGGGTTCCTCACGTTAAGATGATGAGGCCCCACTGGTGTGAGGATAATCCTGACTGGTTCCCATCCCCTTTGTGATGTGGGCCCTCTGGTGAGAGTCTGATCCTGGCTGGGTTCCTCAACCATCTGTGAGGTGGGCCCTCTACTATCAGGTAACTCTTGCCTGGCTTGCTCACCTCGCCTTGTTGACATGAGCCCTCTGGTGGCACTTGGACCCTGCTGGGAGCCTCCTCACCTCTGTGATGAGGGCCCTCTGATGTCAAGCCCTAACTGCTGGGCTCCCCAACTTTTCTTAGTGAGCCCAGTGATGCTCGGGACCTCCTCTTAGGTTCCCATCTCCATGGGGATGTGGGCCTTCTGCTCTGACGTTCCAACGGCTGGGTTGATCACAGTTTCATGATGTGGGCTCTCTGGTGTTAGTTCACTGTGGCCTGGATCCCATAGCCTCTGTGTTCTTGGCCGCCTGCTGGAAGGTTCCAACTGCTGGATTCCTCACTTTTTTAATTTTTTAGGCCCTCTGTTGTGAGGATCCTCCTGCCTGCCTCACTCCCAGTCCCTTCGTGATGTGTGTCCTCTGGTTTGAGGCCACATGTGCTGGGTTCCTCACCTTTCGATGATGTGGGACCAATGGTCTTAGGAGACTCCTGCCTGGTTCACATCCCCTTGGTGATGTGGGCTCTCTGTTGAGAGTCTGATCCTGGCTGGGTTCCTCACCCATCTGTGAGGTGGGCCGTCTGCTGTGAGGTCACTCCTGCCTGGCTTGCTCACCTCGCCTTGTGGACATGAGCCCTCTGGTGGCACTTGGAGCCTGCTGGGAGCCTCCTCCCCTCGGTGATGAGGGCCCTCTGGCGTCAGGCCCTAACGGCTGGACTCCCCACATTTTGTGATGTGCGCCCAGTGGTTCGAAGACACTCCATCCAGGTTCACATACCCATTGGGATGTGGGCCTTCTGTTCTGAGGTCCCAACGGCTGGGTTGTTCACAGTTTCATGATGTGGGCTCTCTGCTGTTAGTTCACTCTGGCCTGGATGCCATAGCCTCTGTGCTCTGGGCCGCCTGCTGGAAGGTTCCAACTGCTCGATTCCTCAACTTTTGTATTCTATGGGGCCTGTGTTGCGATGCTCCTCCTGCCTGCCTCACTCGCATCCCCTTTGTGATGTGGGTCCTCTGGTTTGAGGCCACATATGCTGGGTTCCGCAACTTTCAATGATGTGGCCCCACTGGTGTGAGGACACTCCTGCCTGGTTCCCATCCCCTTGGTGATGTGGGCCTTCTGGTGACAGTCTTATCCTGGCTGGGTTCCTCACTCTTCTGTGAGGTAGGCCCTCTGCTGTGAGGTCAATCCTACCTGACTTGCACACATCACCTTGGCGACGTGGGCCCTCTGTTGGCACATGGAACCTGCTGGGAGCCTCCTGCCCTCGGTGATGACAGCCCTCTAGCAACAGGCCCTAACTGCTGGGCTCCCCACATTTTCTGATGTGAGCCCAGTGATGCCAGGACACTCCTGTCAGGTTCCCATCCCCATGGGGATGTGGGCTTTCTGCTCTGAGGTCCCAACGCCTGGGTTGCTCACAGTTTCATGATGTGGGCTCTCTGCTGTTAGTTCACTCCTGCCTGCATCCCATAGCTTCTGTGCTCTCGGCCGCCTGCTGGGAGGTTCCAAATGCTGGATTCCTCACCTTTTTTATTCTTTGGGCCCTCTGTTTTTAGGCTACTCCTACCTGCCTCACTCCCATCCCCTTTGTGATGTATGTCCTCTGATATGAGGCCGCATGTGCTGGGTTCCTCACCTTTCGATGATGTGGCCCCACTGGTGAGAGGACAGTCCTGACTGGTTCCCATCCCCTTGGTGTTGTGGGCCCTCTGGCAAGAGTCTCATCCTACCTCGGTTCCTCACCCTTCTGTGAGATAGGCCCTCTGTTGTGAGGTCACTACTGCCTGGCTGGCGCATGCCACCTTGTAGACGTGGGCCCTCTGTTGGCAGTTGGAACCTGCTGGGAGTCTCCTCCCCTCAGTTATGAGGGCCCCCTGGCGTCAGGCCCTAACTGCTGGGCTCCTAACATTTTCTGATATGTGCTAAGTGGTGCGAAGCCACTCCTGCCAGGTTCCCATCCCAATGGGGATGTGGGCCTTCTGTTCTGAGGTCCCAACGGCTGGGCTGCTCACAGGTTCATGATGTGGGCCCTCTGCTGTGAGTTCACTGCGGCCTGGATCCCATAGCCTCGGTGCTCTGGGCCGCTTGCTGGGAGGTTCCAACTGCTGGATTCCTCAACTTTTATATTCTATGGACCCTGTGTTGTGAGGCCGGTCCTGCCAGCCTCATTCCGAACCCCTTGGTGATGTGGTTCCTCTGGTTTGAGGCTACATGTGCTGGGATCCTCACCTTTCGATGATGTTGTCCCACTGATGTGGGGACACTCCTTCCTGGTTCCCTTCCCCTTGGTGATGTGGGCCCTCTGGTGAGAGTCTGATCCTGGCTGTGTTCCTCACCCTTCTGTGAGGTGGGGCCTCTGCTGTGAGGTCACTCCTGCCGGGCTGGCACACATCGCCTTGGTGACGTTGGCCCTCTGGTGGCAGCTGGAGCCTGCTGGGAGTCTCCTCCCCTCGGTGATGAGTGCCCTCTAGCATCAGGTCCTAACTTCTGAGCACCCCACGTTTTCTGATGTGAGCCCAGTGATGCCAGGACACTCCTGTCATATTCCCATCACCATGGGGATGTGGGCCTTCTGCTCTGAGGTCCCAATGTCTGGGTTGCTCACAGTTTCATGATGTGGGCTGTCTGGTGTTAGTTCACTCTGGCTTGGATCCCCTAGCCTCTGTGCTCTGGGCCACCTGCTGGGAGGTTGCAACTGCTGGATTCCTCACCTTCCTTATTTTGGGGCCCTCTGTTGTGAGGCTCCTCCTGCCTGTCTCACCCCCAGCCCCTTGGTGATGCGTGTCCTATGGTTTGAAGCCACGTGTTCTGGGTTCCTCACCTTTAGATGATGTGGCCCTACTCATGTGAGGACACTCCTGCCTGGTTCCAATCCATTTGGTGATGTGGGCCCTCTGGTGCGAGTCTGATCCTGACTGGGTTCATCACACTTCTCTGAGGTGGGCCCTCTGCTGTGAGGTCATTCGTGCCTGGTTGGCACACATCGCCTTGGCGACGTCAGCCCTCTGGTGGCCGTTGGAGCCTGCTGGGAGCCTCCTTCCCTTGGTGATGAGGGTCCTCTGGCATCAGGCTCTAACTGCTGGTCTCCCAAAATTTTCTGATACGTTTTCAGTGGTGCGAGGACACTCCTACCAGATTTATATCCCCATGGGGATGTGGGCCTCCTGCTCTGAGGTCCCAATGGCTGGGTTGCTCAGTTTCATGACATGAGCCCTCTTCTGTGAGTTCACTGTGGCCTGGATCCCATAGCCTCGGTGCTCTGGGCCCCCTGCTGGGAGGTTCCAACTGCTGGATTCCTCACTTTTTTATTCTATGGGCCCAGTGTTGTGAGGCTACTCCTGCCTGCCTCACTCCGAGGCCCTTAGTGATGTGGGTCCTCTGGTTTGAGGACACATGTGCTGAGTACCTCACCTTTTGATGATGTGGCCCCACTGGTGTGAAGACACTCCTGCCTGGTTCCCATCCCCTTGGTAATGTGGGCCCTCTGGTGAGAGTCTGACGTTGGCTGGGTTTCTCACCCTTCTGTGAGGTGGGATCTCTGCTGTGAGGTAACTCCTGCCTGGCTTGCTCACGTTGCCTTGACAACATGAGCCCTCAGGTGGCAGTTGGAGACTGCTGGGAATCTCCTCCCCTCGGTTATGAGAGCTCTGGATAAAACACATATGCCCTTTTTTGCCAAGTGCATTATTTTCCAAGTTCTGTCTCTTTTCCTATGCTTTAAATGCAATTCCTATCTACCTCCTGAAATCGGTTTCCTGCAATTCTGCACCGCTTTCGAGTCCTCTTGGCGGCCTTACTTCAATATATTTTTGGACGATAGCTGTCATTTATAACTCTGCAGGTTTGTGAATGACAGTGCCCCTGAGCTCCTTTCTTCAACTCGCTTTCTTGTGAGCTGGCCGCAACACCGCAGGATTGCTTCAGGCCCTAGTGTGGTTCCGGCACTGCACTCTGAGCCTTTGGTTAATTCCGCTTCCTGGTGGGAAATGAGAGTTAAATTTGCCCGTCCAGACACCTCCAGCTAGTCTCTCATTGGTTCTCCCTATTCCTGTTCATTTTCCGCAGAAATTGCAAACTGGGCCAAACAGGAGGTTAAAGGCACTGACTCTCCAAGTGGGGAGAGTGTTAGTAAAGCGTCTGGAATGTTGCACCCGAGTACCAGGGGACGAAAACTGAGACACATTTGAACACGTTTCCCGATCACATGGTGGATCATACTCTGGGTTCCACATGCATGTTTTAGCTGAAGGAAGAATCCCTTAAACCTGGAGCGTTGAGACCCATGGAATGGGTACCATGCAATATAACTTCAAAGGGTCTGCATTTGCTCACCGAACCTCACCAATCCTATCACTGCTGCGTTTATGCCGCTGTACACATGCTTGATTCTCCTTCGGAGACATATAAATCCATAGGTTTTAAGATTCTTACTAGTCAGGTATATTCTTAGGCGTTTAATATGGGGTGTTGAGTCCACTTCGTTGAGCAAGGAGTAGCTCTTGTCTATTACATATTTGACTTATGGAACGGTATCTGTGCTAATTTCAGTCTCTGGTTTTATGCAGCACCCCAACTCACCTTTCCCCTTAAGCAAGCATAAGTTGGTTTTCTACATTTGAGACCCTGTTCTGTTTTGTAATTCAGTTCCTGTGTAGCCAAGTTTACATTCCGTGTAGTAGTGATATCTTATGATGTTTCTTTTTCTCTGTGACTTATTTCACTTAGAATCATCGTACCTGAATCCACTCATTATGCTGCTACGGGCCTGATGACATAGATTTCATTGCTGAGTGATATTGCATTGTATGTAAGTACCACAACTTCTTTATCCATTTTTCGCTTTCTGCGATATTGAACTTGTACCGTAATCGAGGTTCTTGTAAACAGAGCCGTCCCAAACTTTGGGGTGGCTGTGTCTTTTTGATTTTATTTTCCCTAAGCTATAGGACCATAAGCGGAAATGCCCTAGGCTTTGTTGCTTTGTTTTTCAGATATTTCAGTAAACACCATACACTTCTCCAGAGTGGCTGTTGGCAATTTACATCCCGCCCATCAGCATAAAAAGGCTCCCAGTTCTCCATGGCCTGTCCTGCCTTTCTGGATTTTATACTTTTTTCTGATGGCCCTTTTAACTGGGGGGCAGTGAGACTTCATTGTAGTACATATTTCCTTTGCAAGCTTGCTTGGTTGGCCAAAAAGGGCGTATGCGTTTTTTCCTGAATATATTCAGGAAAAAACGCATATGCCCTTTTTGGCCAAGTGCATCATTGTGGACGTTCTCCCTCTTTTCCTATGCTTTACCTGCAATTCCAGTCTACCTCCTGAAATCGGTTTCCTGCAATTCTGCCCCGCTTTCAAGTCCTCTTGGCAGCCTTACTTCAATATATTTTTGGACGATAGCTGTCATTTATAACTCTGCAGTTTTGTGAATGACAGTGCCCCTGAGCTCCTTTCTTCAACTCGCTTTCTTGTGAGCTGGCCGCAACACCGCAGGATTGATTCAGGCCCTAGTGTGGTTCCGGCATGGCACGCTGAGCCTTTGGTTAATTCCTCTTCCTGGTGGGAAATGAGTGTTAAATATGCCTGTCCAGACACCTACCTCACTCTCAACCCCCTGGTGATGTGGGTCCTCTGGTTTGTGCCCACCTTTGCTGGGTTCCTCACCTTTCGATGATGTGGCCCCACTAGTGTGAGGACACTCCTGCCTGCTTCTCATCCACGTGGTTATGCGGACCCCCTGGTGAGAGTCTGTTCCTGGCTGTGTTCCTCAGCCTTCTGTGAGGGAGACCCTCTGCTGATAGGTCACTCCTGCATGGCTGGCACACAATGCCTTGGTGAAGTCAGCTGTGTGGTGGCAGTTGGAGCGTGCTGGGAATCTCCGCCCCCCAGTAATGAGGGCCCTCTGACGTCAGGCCCTAACTGCTGGGCTCCCCAACTTTTGTTAGTGAGCCCAGTGATGCTCGGGCACTCCTCTTAGGTTCCCATCTCCATGGGGATGTGGGCCTTCTGCTCTGACGTTCCAACGGCTGGGTTGATCACAGTTTCATGATGTGGGCTCTCTGGTGTTAGTTCACTGTGGCCTGGATCCCATAGCCTCTGTGTTCTTGGCCGCCTGCTGGGAGGTTCCAACTGCTGGATTCCTCACTTTTTTAATTTTTTGGGCCCTCTGTTGTGAGGATCCTCCTGCCTGCCTCACTCCCAGCCCTTTCGTGATGTGTGTCCTCTGGTTTGAGGCCACATGTGCTGGGTTCCTCACCTTTCAATGATGTGGGACCAATGGTCTTAGGAGACTCCTGCCTGGTTCACATCCCCTTGGTGATGTGGGCCCTCTGTTGAGAGTCTGATCCTGGCTGGGTTCTTCACCCATCTGTGAGGTGGGCCGTCTGCTGTGAGGTCACTCCTCCCTGGCTTGCTCACCTCGCCTTGTGGACATGAGCCCTCTGGTGGCACTTGGAGCCTGCTGGGAGCCTCCTCCCCTCGGTGATGAGGGCCCTCTGGCGTCAGGCCCTAAGAGCTGTGCTCCCCACATTTCGTGATGTGTGACCCAGTGGTGCGAGGACACTCCATCCAGGTTCACATCCCCATTGGGATGTGGGCCTTCTGCTCTGAGGTCCCAACGCCTGGGTTGCTCACAGTTTCATGATGTGGGCTCTCTGCTGTTAGTTCACTCCTGCCTGCATCCCATAGCTTCTGTGCTCTCGGCTGCCTGCTGGGAGGTTCCAACTGCTGGATTCCTCACCTTTCTTATTCTTTGGGCCCTCTGTTTTTAGGCTACTCCTGCCTGCCTCACTCCCATTCCCTTTGTGATATGTGTCCTCTGATTTGAGGCCACATGTGCTGGGTTCCGCACCTTTCAATGATGTGGCCCCACTGGAGGGAAGACAGTCCTGACTGGTTCCCATCCCCTTGCTGATGTGGGCCCTCAGGTGAGAGTCTGATCCTGGCTGGGTTCCTCACCCTTCTGTGAGGTGGGCCCTCTGCTGTGAGGTCAATCATGCCTGTCTGGCACAAGTCACCTTGGCGACGTGGGCCCTCTGGTGGCAGTTGGAGTGTGCTGGGATCCTCCTCCCCTCGGTGATGAGGGCCCTCTTGCCTTAGGCCATAACTGCTGGGCTCCCCACATTTTCTGATGTGCGCCAAGTGAGTGAGGACACTCTTGCCAGGTTCGCATCCCCATGGGGATATGGGCCTTCTGCTCTGAGGTCAAAACGGCTGGCTTGCTCACAGTACCATGATGTGGGTCCTCTGCTGTGAGTTCACTCCGGCAAGGATCCCTTATCATTGGTGCTCTGAGCCGCCTGCTGGGAGGTTCCAACTGCTGGATTCCTCAACTTTTTTATTCTATGTGCCCTCTGTTGTGAGGCTCCTCCTGCCTGCCTCGCTGCCAGCCCCTTGGTGATGACTGTCCTATAGCTTGAGGCCACATGTGCTGCGTTCCTCACCTTTCGATGATGTGGCCCCACTCGTGTGAGGACACTCCTGCCTGGTTACCATCCCCTTGGTGAGGTGGGCCCTCTGGCCAGAGTCTAATCCTGGCTGGGTTCCTCAACGTTCTGTGAGGTAGGCCCTCTGCTGTGAGGTCACTCCTGACTGGCTGGCACACGTCACCTTGGAGACGTGAGCCCTCTGGTGGCAGTTGGAGCGTGCAGTGTGCCTCCTCCTCTCGGTGATGACGGCCCTCTGGCGTCAGGCCCTAAATGGTGGGCTCCCCACATTTTCTGATGTGCGCCCAGTGGTGCGAGGACACTCCAGCCAGGTTCCCATTCCCATGGGGATGTGGGCCTTCTGCTCTGTGGTCCCAATGCCTGGGTTGCTCACAGTTTTATGATGTTGGCCCTCTGCTGTGAGTTCACTGTGGCCTGGATCCCATAGCCTCGGTGTTCTGAGCTGCCTGCTGGAAGGTCTAAATGCTGGAATCCTCACATATTTTATATTATGTGCCCTGTGTTGTGAGGCTACTCCTGCCTGCCTCACTCCAAGGCCCTTTGTGATGTGGGTCCTCTGGTTTGAGGACACATGTGCTGGGTTCCTCACGTTAAGATGATGAGGCCCCACTGGTGTGAGGATAATCCTGACTGGTTCCCATCCCCTTTGTGATGTGGGCCCTCTGGTGAGAGTCTGATCCTGGCTGGGTTCCTCAACCATCTGTGAGGTGGGCCCTCTACTATCAGGTAACTCTTGCCTGGCTTGCTCACCTCGCCTTGTTGACATGAGCCCTCTGGTGGCACTTGGACCCTGCTGGGAGCCTCCTCACCTCTGTGATGAGGGCCCTCTGATGTCAAGCCCTAACTGCTGGGCTCCCCAACTTTTCTTAGTGAGCCCAGTGATGCTCGGGACCTCCTCTTAGGTTCCCATCTCCATGGGGATGTGGGCCTTCTGCTCTGACGTTCCAACGGCTGGGTTGATCACAGTTTCATGATGTGGGCTCTCTGGTGTTAGTTCACTGTGGCCTGGATCCCATAGCCTCTGTGTTCTTGGCCGCCTGCTGGAAGGTTCCAACTGCTGGATTCCTCACTTTTTTAATTTTTTAGGCCCTCTGTTGTGAGGATCCTCCTGCCTGCCTCACTCCCAGTCCCTTCGTGATGTGTGTCCTCTGGTTTGAGGCCACATGTGCTGGGTTCCTCACCTTTCGATGATGTGGGACCAATGGTCTTAGGAGACTCCTGCCTGGTTCACATCCCCTTGGTGATGTGGGCTCTCTGTTGAGAGTCTGATCCTGGCTGGGTTCCTCACCCATCTGTGAGGTGGGCCGTCTGCTGTGAGGTCACTCCTGCCTGGCTTGCTCACCTCGCCTTGTGGACATGAGCCCTCTGGTGGCACTTGGAGCCTGCTGGGAGCCTCCTCCCCTCGGTGATGAGGGCCCTCTGGCGTCAGGCCCTAACGGCTGGACTCCCCACATTTTGTGATGTGCGCCCAGTGGTTCGAAGACACTCCATCCAGGTTCACATACCCATTGGGATGTGGGCCTTCTGTTCTGAGGTCCCAACGGCTGGGTTGTTCACAGTTTCATGATGTGGGCTCTCTGCTGTTAGTTCACTCTGGCCTGGATGCCATAGCCTCTGTGCTCTGGGCCGCCTGCTGGAAGGTTCCAACTGCTCGATTCCTCAACTTTTGTATTCTATGGGGCCTGTGTTGCGATGCTCCTCCTGCCTGCCTCACTCGCATCCCCTTTGTGATGTGGGTCCTCTGGTTTGAGGCCACATATGCTGGGTTCCGCAACTTTCAATGATGTGGCCCCACTGGTGTGAGGACACTCCTGCCTGGTTCCCATCCCCTTGGTGATGTGGGCCTTCTGGTGACAGTCTTATCCTGGCTGGGTTCCTCACTCTTCTGTGAGGTAGGCCCTCTGCTGTGAGGTCAATCCTACCTGACTTGCACACATCACCTTGGCGACGTGGGCCCTCTGTTGGCACATGGAACCTGCTGGGAGCCTCCTGCCCTCGGTGATGACAGCCCTCTAGCAACAGGCCCTAACTGCTGGGCTCCCCACATTTTCTGATGTGAGCCCAGTGATGCCAGGACACTCCTGTCAGGTTCCCATCCCCATGGGGATGTGGGCTTTCTGCTCTGAGGTCCCAACGCCTGGGTTGCTCACAGTTTCATGATGTGGGCTCTCTGCTGTTAGTTCACTCCTGCCTGCATCCCATAGCTTCTGTGCTCTCGGCCGCCTGCTGGGAGGTTCCAAATGCTGGATTCCTCACCTTTTTTATTCTTTGGGCCCTCTGTTTTTAGGCTACTCCTACCTGCCTCACTCCCATCCCCTTTGTGATGTATGTCCTCTGATATGAGGCCGCATGTGCTGGGTTCCTCACCTTTCGATGATGTGGCCCCACTGGTGAGAGGACAGTCCTGACTGGTTCCCATCCCCTTGGTGTTGTGGGCCCTCTGGCAAGAGTCTCATCCTACCTCGGTTCCTCACCCTTCTGTGAGATAGGCCCTCTGTTGTGAGGTCACTACTGCCTGGCTGGCGCATGCCACCTTGTAGACGTGGGCCCTCTGTTGGCAGTTGGAACCTGCTGGGAGTCTCCTCCCCTCAGTTATGAGGGCCCCCTGGCGTCAGGCCCTAACTGCTGGGCTCCTAACATTTTCTGATATGTGCTAAGTGGTGCGAAGCCACTCCTGCCAGGTTCCCATCCCAATGGGGATGTGGGCCTTCTGTTCTGAGGTCCCAACGGCTGGGCTGCTCACAGGTTCATGATGTGGGCCCTCTGCTGTGAGTTCACTGCGGCCTGGATCCCATAGCCTCGGTGCTCTGGGCCGCTTGCTGGGAGGTTCCAACTGCTGGATTCCTCAACTTTTATATTCTATGGACCCTGTGTTGTGAGGCCGGTCCTGCCAGCCTCATTCCGAACCCCTTGGTGATGTGGTTCCTCTGGTTTGAGGCTACATGTGCTGGGATCCTCACCTTTCGATGATGTTGTCCCACTGATGTGGGGACACTCCTTCCTGGTTCCCTTCCCCTTGGTGATGTGGGCCCTCTGGTGAGAGTCTGATCCTGGCTGTGTTCCTCACCCTTCTGTGAGGTGGGGCCTCTGCTGTGAGGTCACTCCTGCCGGGCTGGCACACATCGCCTTGGTGACGTTGGCCCTCTGGTGGCAGCTGGAGCCTGCTGGGAGTCTCCTCCCCTCGGTGATGAGTGCCCTCTAGCATCAGGTCCTAACTTCTGAGCACCCCACGTTTTCTGATGTGAGCCCAGTGATGCCAGGACACTCCTGTCATATTCCCATCACCATGGGGATGTGGGCCTTCTGCTCTGAGGTCCCAATGTCTGGGTTGCTCACAGTTTCATGATGTGGGCTGTCTGGTGTTAGTTCACTCTGGCTTGGATCCCCTAGCCTCTGTGCTCTGGGCCACCTGCTGGGAGGTTGCAACTGCTGGATTCCTCACCTTCCTTATTTTGGGGCCCTCTGTTGTGAGGCTCCTCCTGCCTGTCTCACCCCCAGCCCCTTGGTGATGCGTGTCCTATGGTTTGAAGCCACGTGTTCTGGGTTCCTCACCTTTAGATGATGTGGCCCTACTCATGTGAGGACACTCCTGCCTGGTTCCAATCCATTTGGTGATGTGGGCCCTCTGGTGCGAGTCTGATCCTGACTGGGTTCATCACACTTCTCTGAGGTGGGCCCTCTGCTGTGAGGTCATTCGTGCCTGGTTGGCACACATCGCCTTGGCGACGTCAGCCCTCTGGTGGCCGTTGGAGCCTGCTGGGAGCCTCCTTCCCTTGGTGATGAGGGTCCTCTGGCATCAGGCTCTAACTGCTGGTCTCCCAAAATTTTCTGATACGTTTTCAGTGGTGCGAGGACACTCCTACCAGATTTATATCCCCATGGGGATGTGGGCCTCCTGCTCTGAGGTCCCAATGGCTGGGTTGCTCAGTTTCATGACATGAGCCCTCTTCTGTGAGTTCACTGTGGCCTGGATCCCATAGCCTCGGTGCTCTGGGCCCCCTGCTGGGAGGTTCCAACTGCTGGATTCCTCACTTTTTTATTCTATGGGCCCAGTGTTGTGAGGCTACTCCTGCCTGCCTCACTCCGAGGCCCTTAGTGATGTGGGTCCTCTGGTTTGAGGACACATGTGCTGAGTACCTCACCTTTTGATGATGTGGCCCCACTGGTGTGAAGACACTCCTGCCTGGTTCCCATCCCCTTGGTAATGTGGGCCCTCTGTTGAGAGTCTGACGTTGGCTGGGTTTCTCACCCTTCTGTGAGGTGGGATCTCTGCTGTGAGGTAACTCCTGCCTGGCTTGCTCACGTTGCCTTGACAACATGAGCCCTCAGGTGGCAGTTGGAGACTGCTGGGAATCTCCTCCCCTCGGTTATGAGAGCTCTGGATAAAACACATATGCCCTTTTTTGCCAAGTGCATTATTTTCCAAGTTCTGTCTCTTTTCCTATGCTTTAAATGCAATTCCTATCTACCTCCTGAAATCGGTTTCCTGCAATTCTGCACCGCTTTCGAGTCCTCTTGGCGGCCTTACTTCAATATATTTTTGGACGATAGCTGTCATTTATAACTCTGCAGGTTTGTGAATGACAGTGCCCCTGAGCTCCTTTCTTCAACTCGCTTTCTTGTGAGCTGGCCGCAACACCGCAGGATTGCTTCAGGCCCTAGTGTGGTTCCGGCACTGCACTCTGAGCCTTTGGTTAATTCCGCTTCCTGGTGGGAAATGAGAGTTAAATTTGCCCGTCCAGACACCTCCAGCTAGTCTCTCATTGGTTCTCCCTATTCCTGTTCATTTTCCGCAGAAATTGCAAACTGGGCCAAACAGGAGGTTAAAGGCACTGACTCTCCAAGTGGGGAGAGTGTTAGTAAAGCGTCTGGAATGTTGCACCCGAGTACCAGGGGACGAAAACTGAGACACATTTGAACACGTTTCCCGATCACATGGTGGATCATACTCTGGGTTCCACATGCATGTTTTAGCTGAAGGAAGAATCCCTTAAACCTGGAGCGTTGAGACCCATGGAATGGGTACCATGCAATATAACTTCAAAGGGCCTGCATTTGCTCACCGAACCTCACCAATCCTATCACTGCTGCGTTTATGCCGCTGTACACATGCTTGATTCTCCTTCGGAGACATATAAATCCATAGGTTTTAAGATTCTTACTAGTCAGGTATATTCTTAGGCGTTTAATATGGGGTGTTGAGTCCACTTCGTTGAGCAAGGAGTAGCTCTTGTCTATTACATATTTGACTTATGGAACGGTATCTGTGCTAATTTCAGTCTCTGGTTTTATGCAGCACCCCAACTCACCTTTCCCCTTAAGCAAGCATAAGTTGGTTTTCTACATTTGAGACCCTGTTCTGTTTTGTAATTCAGTTCCTGTGTAGCCAAGTTTACATTCCGTGTAGTAGTGATATCTTATGATGTTTCTTTTTCTCTGTGACTTATTTCACTTAGAATCATCGTACCTGAATCCACTCATTATGCTGCTACGGGCCTGATGACATAGATTTCATTGCTGAGTGATATTGCATTGTATGTAAGTACCACAACTTCTTTATCCATTTTTCGCTTTCTGCGATATTGAACTTGTACCGTAATCGAGGTTCTTGTAAACAGAGCCGTCCCAAACTTTGGGGTGGCTGTGTCTTTTTGATTTTATTTTCCCTAAGCTATAGGACCATAAGCGGAAATGCCCTAGGCTTTGTTGCTTTGTTTTTCAGATATTTCAGTAAACACCATACACTTCTCCAGAGTGGCTGTTGGCAATTTACATCCCGCCCATCAGCATAAAAAGGCTCCCAGTTCTCCATGGCCTGTCCTGCCTTTCTGGATTTTATACTTTTTTCTGATGGCCCTTTTGACTGGGGGGCAGTGAGACTTCATTGTAGTACATATTTCCTTTGCAAGCTTGCTTGGTTGGCCAAAAAGGGCGTATGCGTTTTTTCCTGAATATATTCAGGAAAAAACGCATATGCCCTTTTTGGCCAAGTGCATCATTGTGGACGTTCTCCCTCTTTTCCTATGCTTTACCTGCAATTCCAGTCTACCTCCTGAAATCGGTTTCCTGCAATTCTGCCCCGCTTTCAAGTCCTCTTGGCAGCCTTACTTCAATATATTTTTGGACGATAGCTGTCATTTATAACTCTGCAGTTTTGTGAATGACAGTGCCCCTGAGCTCCTTTCTTCAACTCGCTTTCTTGTGAGCTGGCCGCAACACCGCAGGATTGATTCAGGCCCTAGTGTGGTTCCGGCATGGCACGCTGAGCCTTTGGTTAATTCCTCTTCCTGGTGGGAAATGAGTGTTAAATATGCCTGTCCAGACACCTACCTCACTCTCAACCCCCTGGTGATGTGGGTCCTCTGGTTTGTGCCCACCTTTGCTGGGTTCCTCACCTTTCGATGATGTGGCCCCACTAGTGTGAGGACACTCCTGCCTGCTTCTCATCCACGTGGTTATGCGGACCCCCTGGTGAGAGTCTGTTCCTGGCTGTGTTCCTCAGCCTTCTGTGAGGGAGACCCTCTGCTGATAGGTCACTCCTGCATGGCTGGCACACAATGCCTTGGTGAAGTCAGCTGTGTGGTGGCAGTTGGAGCGTGCTGGGAATCTCCGCCCCCCAGTAATGAGGGCCCTCTGACGTCAGGCCCTAACTGCTGGGCTCCCCAACTTTTGTTAGTGAGCCCAGTGATGCTCGGGCACTCCTCTTAGGTTCCCATCTCCATGGGGATGTGGGCCTTCTGCTCTGACGTTCCAACGGCTGGGTTGATCACAGTTTCATGATGTGGGCTCTCTGGTGTTAGTTCACTGTGGCCTGGATCCCATAGCCTCTGTGTTCTTGGCCGCCTGCTGGGAGGTTCCAACTGCTGGATTCCTCACTTTTTTAATTTTTTGGGCCCTCTGTTGTGAGGATCCTCCTGCCTGCCTCACTCCCAGCCCTTTCGTGATGTGTGTCCTCTGGTTTGAGGCCACATGTGCTGGGTTCCTCACCTTTCAATGATGTGGGACCAATGGTCTTAGGAGACTCCTGCCTGGTTCACATCCCCTTGGTGATGTGGGCCCTCTGTTGAGAGTCTGATCCTGGCTGGGTTCTTCACCCATCTGTGAGGTGGGCCGTCTGCTGTGAGGTCACTCCTCCCTGGCTTGCTCACCTCGCCTTGTGGACATGAGCCCTCTGGTGGCACTTGGAGCCTGCTGGGAGCCTCCTCCCCTCGGTGATGAGGGCCCTCTGGCGTCAGGCCCTAAGAGCTGTGCTCCCCACATTTCGTGATGTGCGACCCAGTGGTGCGAGGACACTCCATCCAGGTTCACATCCCCATTGGGATGTGGGCCTTCTGCTCTGAGGTCCCAACGCCTGGGTTGCTCACAGTTTCATGATGTGGGCTCTCTGCTGTTAGTTCACTCCTGCCTGCATCCCATAGCTTCTGTGCTCTCGGCTGCCTGCTGGGAGGTTCCAACTGCTGGATTCCTCACCTTTCTTATTCTTTGGGCCCTCTGTTTTTAGGCTACTCCTGCCTGCCTCACTCCCATTCCCTTTGTGATATGTGTCCTCTGATTTGAGGCCACATGTGCTGGGTTCCGCACCTTTCAATGATGTGGCCCCACTGGAGGGAAGACAGTCCTGACTGGTTCCCATCCCCTTGCTGATGTGGGCCCTCAGGTGAGAGTCTGATCCTGGCTGGGTTCCTCACCCTTCTGTGAGGTGGGCCCTCTGCTGTGAGGTCAATCATGCCTGTCTGGCACAAGTCACCTTGGCGACGTGGGCCCTCTGGTGGCAGTTGGAGTGTGCTGGGATCCTCCTCCCCTCGGTGATGAGGGCCCTCTTGCCTTAGGCCATAACTGCTGGGCTCCCCACATTTTCTGATGTGCGCCAAGTGAGTGAGGACACTCTTGCCAGGTTCGCATCCCCATGGGGATATGGGCCTTCTGCTCTGAGGTCAAAACGGCTGGCTTGCTCACAGTACCATGATGTGGGTCCTCTGCTGTGAGTTCACTCCGGCAAGGATCCCTTATCATTGGTGCTCTGAGCCGCCTGCTGGGAGGTTCCAACTGCTGGATTCCTCAACTTTTTTATTCTATGTGCCCTCTGTTGTGAGGCTCCTCCTGCCTGCCTCGCTGCCAGCCCCTTGGTGATGACTGTCCTATAGCTTGAGGCCACATGTGCTGCGTTCCTCACCTTTCGATGATGTGGCCCCACTCGTGTGAGGACACTCCTGCCTGGTTACCATCCCCTTGGTGAGGTGGGCCCTCTGGCCAGAGTCTAATCCTGGCTGGGTTCCTCAACGTTCTGTGAGGTAGGCCCTCTGCTGTGAGGTCACTCCTGACTGGCTGGCACACGTCACCTTGGAGACGTGAGCCCTCTGGTGGCAGTTGGAGCGTGCAGTGTGCCTCCTCCTCTCGGTGATGACGGCCCTCTGGCGTCAGGCCCTAAATGGTGGGCTCCCCACATTTTCTGATGTGCGCCCAGTGGTGCGAGGACACTCCAGCCAGGTTCCCATTCCCATGGGGATGTGGGCCTTCTGCTCTGTGGTCCCAACGCCTGGGTTGCTCACAGTTTTATGATTTTGGCCCTCTGCTGTGAGTTCACTGTGGCCTGGATCCCATAGCCTCGGTGTTCTGAGCTGCCTGCTGGAAGGTCTAAATGCTGGAATCCTCACATATTTTATATTATGTGCCCTGTGTTGTGAGGCTACTCCTGCCTGCCTCACTCCAAGGCCCTTTGTGATGTGGGTCCTCTGGTTTGAGGACACATGTGCTGGGTTCCTCACGTTAAGATGATGAGGCCCCACTGGTGTGAGGATAATCCTGACTGGTTCCCATCCCCTTTGTGATGTGGGCCCTCTGGTGAGAGTCTGATCCTGGCTGGGTTCCTCAACCATCTGTGAGGTGGGCCCTCTACTATCAGGTAACTCTTGCCTGGCTTGCTCACCTCGCCTTGTTGACATGAGCCCTCTGGTGGCACTTGGACCCTGCTGGGAGCCTCCTCACCTCTGTGATGAGGGCCCTCTGATGTCAAGCCCTAACTGCTGGGCTCCCCAACTTTTCTTAGTGAGCCCAGTGATGCTCGGGACCTCCTCTTAGGTTCCCATCTCCATGGGGATGTGGGCCTTCTGCTCTGACGTTCCAACGGCTGGGTTGATCACAGTTTCATGATGTGGGCTCTCTGGTGTTAGTTCACTGTGGCCTGGATCCCATAGCCTCTGTGTTCTTGGCCGCCTGCTGGAAGGTTCCAACTGCTGGATTCCTCACTTTTTTAATTTTTTAGGCCCTCTGTTGTGAGGATCCTCCTGCCTGCCTCACTCCCAGTCCCTTCGTGATGTGTGTCCTCTGGTTTGAGGCCACATGTGCTGGGTTCCTCACCTTTCGATGATGTGGGACCAATGGTCTTAGGAGACTCCTGCCTGGTTCACATCCCCTTGGTGATGTGGGCTCTCTGTTGAGAGTCTGATCCTGGCTGGGTTCCTCACCCATCTGTGAGGTGGGCCGTCTGCTGTGAGGTCACTCCTGCCTGGCTTGCTCACCTCGCCTTGTGGACATGAGCCCTCTGGTGGCACTTGGAGCCTGCTGGGAGCCTCCTCCCCTCGGTGATGAGGGCCCTCTGGCGTCAGGCCCTAACGGCTGGACTCCCCACATTTTGTGATGTGCGCCCAGTGGTTCGAAGACACTCCATCCAGGTTCACATACCCATTGGGATGTGGGCCTTCTGTTCTGAGGTCCCAACGGCTGGGTTGTTCACAGTTTCATGATGTGGGCTCTCTGCTGTTAGTTCACTCTGGCCTGGATGCCATAGCCTCTGTGCTCTGGGCCGCCTGCTGGAAGGTTCCAACTGCTCGATTCCTCAACTTTTGTATTCTATGGGGCCTGTGTTGCGATGCTCCTCCTGCCTGCCTCACTCGCATCCCCTTTGTGATGTGGGTCCTCTGGTTTGAGGCCACATATGCTGGGTTCCGCAACTTTCAATGATGTGGCCCCACTGGTGTGAGGACACTCCTGCCTGGTTCCCATCCCCTTGGTGATGTGGGCCTTCTGGTGACAGTCTTATCCTGGCTGGGTTCCTCACTCTTCTGTGAGGTAGGCCCTCTGCTGTGAGGTCAATCCTACCTGACTTGCACACATCACCTTGGCGACGTGGGCCCTCTGTTGGCACATGGAACCTGCTGGGAGCCTCCTGCCCTCGGTGATGACAGCCCTCTAGCAACAGGCCCTAACTGCTGGGCTCCCCACATTTTCTGATGTGAGCCCAGTGATGCCAGGACACTCCTGTCAGGTTCCCATCCCCATGGGGATGTGGGCTTTCTGCTCTGAGGTCCCAACGCCTGGGTTGCTCACAGTTTCATGATGTGGGCTCTCTGCTGTTAGTTCACTCCTGCCTGCATCCCATAGCTTCTGTGCTCTCGGCCGCCTGCTGGGAGGTTCCAAATGCTGGATTCCTCACCTTTTTTATTCTTTGGGCCCTCTGTTTTTAGGCTACTCCTACCTGCCTCACTCCCATCCCCTTTGTGATGTATGTCCTCTGATATGAGGCCGCGTGTGCTGGGTTCCTCACCTTTCGATGATGTGGCCCCACTGGTGAGAGGACAGTCCTGACTGGTTCCCATCCCCTTGGTGTTGTGGGCCCTCTGGCAAGAGTCTCATCCTACCTCGGTTCCTCACCCTTCTGTGAGATAGGCCCTCTGTTGTGAGGTCACTACTGCCTGGCTGGCGCATGCCACCTTGTAGACGTGGGCCCTCTGTTGGCAGTTGGAACCTGCTGGGAGTCTCCTCCCCTCAGTTATGAGGGCCCCCTGGCGTCAGGCCCTAACTGCTGGGCTCCTAACATTTTCTGATATGTGCTAAGTGGTGCGAAGCCACTCCTGCCAGGTTCCCATCCCAATGGGGATGTGGGCCTTCTGTTCTGAGGTCCCAACGGCTGGGCTGCTCACAGGTTCATGATGTGGGCCCTCTGCTGTGAGTTCACTGCGGCCTGGATCCCATAGCCTCGGTGCTCTGGGCCGCTTGCTGGGAGGTTCCAACTGCTGGATTCCTCAACTTTTATATTCTATGGACCCTGTGTTGTGAGGCCGGTCCTGCCAACCTCATTCCGAACCCCTTGGTGATGTGGTTCCTCTGGTTTGAGGCTACATGTGCTGGGATCCTCACCTTTCGATGATGTTGTCCCACTGATGTGGGGACACTCCTTCCTGGTTCCCTTCCCCTTGGTGATGTGGGCCCTCTGGTGAGAGTCTGATCCTGGCTGTGTTCCTCACCCTTCTGTGAGGTGGGGCCTCTGCTGTGAGGTCACTCCTGCCGGGCTGGCACACATCGCCTTGGTGACGTTGGCCCTCTGGTGGCAGCTGGAGCCTGCTGGGAGTCTCCTCCCCTCGGTGATGAGTGCCCTCTAGCATCAGGTCCTAACTTCTGAGCACCCCACGTTTTCTGATGTGAGCCCAGTGATGCCAGGACACTCCTGTCATATTCCCATCACCATGGGGATGTGGGCCTTCTGCTCTGAGGTCCCAATGTCTGGGTTGCTCACAGTTTCATGATGTGGGCTGTCTGGTGTTAGTTCACTCTGGCTTGGATCCCCTAGCCTCTGTGCTCTGGGCCGCCTGCTGGGAGGTTGCAACTGCTGGATTCCTCACCTTCCTTATTTTGGGGCCCTCTGTTGTGAGGCTCCTCCTGCCTGTCTCACCCCCAGCCCCTTGGTGATGCGTGTCCTATGGTTTGAAGCCACGTGTTCTGGGTTCCTCACCTTTAGATGATGTGGCCCTACTCATGTGAGGACACTCCTGCCTGGTTCCAATCCATTTGGTGATGTGGGCCCTCTGGTGCGAGTCTGATCCTGACTGGGTTCATCACACTTCTCTGAGGTGGGCCCTCTGCTGTGAGGTCATTCGTGCCTGGTTGGCACACATCGCCTTGGCGACGTCAGCCCTCTGGTGGCCGTTGGAGCCTGCTGGGAGCCTCCTTCCCTTGGTGATGAGGGTCCTCTGGCATCAGGCTCTAACTGCTGGTCTCCCAAAATTTTCTGATACGTTTTCAGTGGTGCGAGGACACTCCTACCAGATTTATATCCCCATGGGGATGTGGGCCTCCTGCTCTGAGGTCCCAATGGCTGGGTTGCTCAGTTTCATGACATGAGCCCTCTTCTGTGAGTTCACTGTGGCCTGGATCCCATAGCCTCGGTGCTCTGGGCCCCCTGCTGGGAGGTTCCAACTGCTGGATTCCTCACTTTTTTATTCTATGGGCCCAGTGTTGTGAGGCTACTCCTGCCTGCCTCACTCCGAGGCCCTTAGTGATGTGGGTCCTCTGGTTTGAGGACACATGTGCTGAGTACCTCACCTTTTGATGATGTGGCCCCACTGGTGTGAAGACACTCCTGCCTGGTTCCCATCCCCTTGGTAATGTGGGCCCTCTGTTGAGAGTCTGACGTTGGCTGGGTTTCTCACCCTTCTGTGAGGTGGGATCTCTGCTGTGAGGTAACTCCTGCCTGGCTTGCTCACGTTGCCTTGACAACATGAGCCCTCAGGTGGCAGTTGGAGACTGCTGGGAATCTCCTCCCCTCGGTTATGAGAGCTCTGGATAAAACACATATGCCCTTTTTTGCCAAGTGCATTATTTTCCAAGTTCTGTCTCTTTTCCTATGCTTTACATGCAATTCCAGTCTACCTCCTGAAATCGGTTTCCTGCAATTCTGCACCGCTTTCAAGTCCTCTTGGCAGCCTTACTTCAATATATTTTTGGACGATAGCTGTCATTTATAACTCTGCAGGTTTGTGAATGACAGTGCCCCTGAGCTCCTTTCTTCAACTCGCTTTCTTGTGAGCTGGCCGCAACACCGCAGGATTGTTTCAGGCCCTAGTGTGGTTCTGGCATGGCACGCTGAGCCTTTGGTTAATTCCTCTTCCTGGTGGGAAATGAGAGTTAAATTTGCCCGTGCAGACACCTCCAGCTAGTCTCTCATTGGTTCTCCCTATTTCTGTTCATTTTCCGCAGAAATTGCAAACTGGGCCAAACAGGAGGTTAAAGGCACTGACTCTCCAAGTGGGGAGAGTGTTAGTAAAGCGTATGGAATGTTGCACCGGAGTACCAGGGGACGAAAACTGAGACACCTTTGAACACGTTTCCCAATCACATGGTGGATCATAGTCTGGGTTCCACATGCATGTTTTAGCTGAGGGAAGAATCCCTTAAACCTGGAGAGTTGAGACCCATGGAATGGGTACCATGCAATATGACTTCAAAGTTTCTGTATTTGCTCACCGATCCTCACCAATCCTATCACTGCTGCGTTTATGGCGCTGTACACACGCTTGATTCTCTTTCGGAGACATATAAATCCATAGGTTTTAAGATTCTTACTAGTCAGGTATATTCTTAGGCTTTAATATGGGGTGTTGAGTCCACATCGTTGAGCAAGGAGTAGCTCTTGTCTATTACATATTTGGCTTATGGAACGGTATCTGTGCTAATTTCAATCTCTGGTTTTATGCAGCACCCCAACTCACCTTTCACCTTAAGCAAGCATAAGTTGGTTTTCTACATTTGAGATCCTGTTCTGTTTTGTAACTCAGTTCCTGTGTAGCCAAGTTTACATTCCGTGTAGTAGTGATATCTTATGATGTTTCTTTTTCTGTGTGACTTATTTCACTTAGAATCATCGTGCCTGAATCCACTCATTATGCTGCTACGGGCCTGATCTCATAGATTTCATTGCTGAGTGATATTGCATTGTACGTAAGTACCACAACTTCTTTATCCATTTTTCGCTTTCTGCGATATTGAACTTGTACCGTAAACGAGGTTCTTGTAAACAGAGGCGTCCCAAACTTTGGGGTGGCTGTGTCTTTTTGATTTTAATTTCCCTAAGCTATAGAACCATAAGCGGAAGTGCCCTAGGCTCTGTTGCTTTGTTTTTTAGATGTTTCAGGAAACACCATACACTTCTCCAGAGTGGCTGTTGGCAATTTACATCCCGTCCATCAGCATAACAAGGCTCCCAGTTCTCCATGGCCTGTCCTGCCTTTCTGGATTTTACACTTTTTTCAGATGGCCCTTTTGACCGGGGGGCAGTGAGACTTCATTGTAGTGCAGATTTCCTTTGCAAGCTTGCTTGGTTGGCCAAAAAGGGCGTATGCGTTTTTTCCTGAATATATTCAGGAAAAAACGCATACGCCCTTTTTGGCCAAGTGCATCATTGTGGACGTTCTGCCTCTTTTCCTATGCTTTACATGCAATTCCAGTCTACCTCCTGAAATCGGTTTCCTGCAATTCTGCACCGCTTTCAAGTCCTCTTGGCAGCCTTACTTCAATATATTTTTGGACGATAGCTGTCATTTATAACTCTGCAGGTTTGTGAAAGACAGTGCCCCTGAGCTCCTCTCTTCAACTCGCTTTTTTGTGAGCTGGCCACAACACCGCAGGATTTCTTCAGGCCCTAGTGTTGTTCTGGCACTGCACTCTGAGCCTTTGGTTAATTCCTCTTCCTGGTGGGAAATGAGAGTTAAATTTGCCCGTCCAGACACCTCCAGCTAGTCTCTCATTGGTTCTCCCTATTCCTGTTCATTTTCCGCAGAAATTGCAAACTGGGCCAAACAGGAGGTTAAAGGCACTGACTCTCCAAGTGGGGAGAGTGTTAGTAAAGCGTCTGGAATGTTGCACCCGAGTACCAGGGGACGAAAACTGAGACACATTTGAACACGTTTCCCGATCACATGGTGGATCATACTCTGGGTTCCACATGCATGTTTTAGCTGAAGGAAGAATCCCTTAAACCTGGAGCGTTGAGACCCATGGAATGGGTACCATGCAATATAACTTCAAAGGGTCTGCATTTGCTCACCGAACCTCAACAATCCTATCACTGCTGCGTTTATGCCGCTGTACACATGCTTGATTCTCCTTCGGAGACATATAAATCCATAGGTTTTAAGATTCTTACTAGTCAGGTATATTCTTAGGCGTTTAATATGGGGTGTTGAGTCCACTTCGTTGAGCAAGGAGTAGCTCTTGTCTATTACATATTTGACTTATGGAACGGTATCTGTGCTAATTTCAGTCTCTGGTTTTATGCAGCACCCCAACTCACCTTTCCCCTTAAGCAAGCATAAGTTGGTTTTCTACATTTGAGACCCTGTTCTGTTTTGTAATTCAGTTCCTGTGTAGCCAAGTTTACATTCCGTGTAGTAGTGATATCTTATGATGTTTCTTTTTCTCTGTGACTTATTTCACTTAGAATCATCGTACCTGAATCCACTCATTATGCTGCTACGGGCCTGATGACATAGATTTCATTGCTGAGTGATATTGCATTGTATGTAAGTACCACAACTTCTTTATCCATTTTTCGCTTTCTGCGATATTGAACTTGTACCGTAATCGAGGTTCTTGTAAACAGAGCCGTCCCAAACTTTGGGGTGGCTGTGTCTTTTTGATTTTATTTTCCCTAAGCTATAGGACCATAAGCGGAAATGCCCTAGGCTTTGTTGCTTTGTTTTTCAGATATTTCAGTAAACACCATACACTTCTCCAGAGTGGCTGTTGGCAATTTACATCCCGCCCATCAGCATAAAAAGGCTCCCAGTTCTCCATGGCCTGTCCTGCCTTTCTGGATTTTATACTTTTTTCTGATGGCCCTTTTGACTGGGGGGCAGTGAGACTTCATTGTAGTACATATTTCCTTTGCAAGCTTGCTTGGTTGGCCAAAAAGGGCGTATGCGTTTTTTCCTGAATATATTCAGGAAAAAACGCATATGCCCTTTTTGGCCAAGTGCATCATTGTGGACGTTCTCCCTCTTTTCCTATGCTTTACCTGCAATTCCAGTCTACCTCCTGAAATCGGTTTCCTGCAATTCTGCCCCGCTTTCAAGTCCTCTTGGCAGCCTTACTTCAATATATTTTTGGACGATAGCTGTCATTTATAACTCTGCAGTTTTGTGAATGACAGTGCCCCTGAGCTCCTTTCTTCAACTCGCTTTCTTGTGAGCTGGCCGCAACACCGCAGGATTGATTCAGGCCCTAGTGTGGTTCCGGCATGGCACGCTGAGCCTTTGGTTAATTCCTCTTCCTGGTGGGAAATGAGTGTTAAATATGCCTGTCCAGACACCTACCTCACTCTCAACCCCCTGGTGATGTGGGTCCTCTGGTTTGTGCCCACCTTTGCTGGGTTCCTCACCTTTCGATGATGTGGCCCCACTAGTGTGAGGACACTCCTGCCTGCTTCTCATCCACGTGGTTATGCGGACCCCCTGGTGAGAGTCTGTTCCTGGCTGTGTTCCTCAGCCTTCTGTGAGGGAGACCCTCTGCTGATAGGTCACTCCTGCATGGCTGGCACACAATGCCTTGGTGAAGTCAGCTGTGTGGTGGCAGTTGGAGCGTGCTGGGAATCTCCGCCCCCCAGTAATGAGGGCCCTCTGACGTCAGGCCCTAACTGCTGGGCTCCCCAACTTTTGTTAGTGAGCCCAGTGATGCTCGGGCACTCCTCTTAGGTTCCCATCTCCATGGGGATGTGGGCCTTCTGCTCTGACGTTCCAACGGCTGGGTTGATCACAGTTTCATGATGTGGGCTCTCTGGTGTTAGTTCACTGTGGCCTGGATCCCATAGCCTCTGTGTTCTTGGCCGCCTGCTGGGAGGTTCCAACTGCTGGATTCCTCACTTTTTTAATTTTTTGGGCCCTCTGTTGTGAGGATCCTCCTGCCTGCCTCACTCCCAGCCCTTTCGTGATGTGTGTCCTCTGGTTTGAGGCCACATGTGCTGGGTTCCTCACCTTTCAATGATGTGGGACCAATGGTCTTAGGAGACTCCTGCCTGGTTCACATCCCCTTGGTGATGTGGGCCCTCTGTTGAGAGTCTGATCCTGGCTGGGTTCTTCACCCATCTGTGAGGTGGGCCGTCTGCTGTGAGGTCACTCCTCCCTGGCTTGCTCACCTCGCCTTGTGGACATGAGCCCTCTGGTGGCACTTGGAGCCTGCTGGGAGCCTCCTCCCCTCGGTGATGAGGGCCCTCTGGCGTCAGGCCCTAAGAGCTGTGCTCCCCACATTTCGTGATGTGCGACCCAGTGGTGCGAGGACACTCCATCCAGGTTCACATCCCCATTGGGATGTGGGCCTTCTGCTCTGAGGTCCCAACGCCTGGGTTGCTCACAGTTTCATGATGTGGGCTCTCTGCTGTTAGTTCACTCCTGCCTGCATCCCATAGCTTCTGTGCTCTCGGCTGCCTGCTGGGAGGTTCCAACTGCTGGATTCCTCACCTTTCTTATTCTTTGGGCCCTCTGTTTTTAGGCTACTCCTGCCTGCCTCACTCCCATTCCCTTTGTGATATGTGTCCTCTGATTTGAGGCCACATGTGCTGGGTTCCGCACCTTTCAATGATGTGGCCCCACTGGAGGGAAGACAGTCCTGACTGGTTCCCATCCCCTTGCTGATGTGGGCCCTCAGGTGAGAGTCTGATCCTGGCTGGGTTCCTCACCCTTCTGTGAGGTGGGCCCTCTGCTGTGAGGTCAATCATGCCTGTCTGGCACAAGTCACCTTGGCGACGTGGGCCCTCTGGTGGCAGTTGGAGTGTGCTGGGATCCTCCTCCCCTCGGTGATGAGGGCCCTCTTGCCTTAGGCCATAACTGCTGGGCTCCCCACATTTTCTGATGTGCGCCAAGTGAGTGAGGACACTCTTGCCAGGTTCGCATCCCCATGGGGATATGGGCCTTCTGCTCTGAGGTCAAAACGGCTGGCTTGCTCACAGTACCATGATGTGGGTCCTCTGCTGTGAGTTCACTCCGGCAAGGATCCCTTATCATTGGTGCTCTGAGCCGCCTGCTGGGAGGTTCCAACTGCTGGATTCCTCAACTTTTTTATTCTATGTGCCCTCTGTTGTGAGGCTCCTCCTGCCTGCCTCGCTGCCAGCCCCTTGGTGATGACTGTCCTATAGCTTGAGGCCACATGTGCTGCGTTCCTCACCTTTCGATGATGTGGCCCCACTCGTGTGAGGACACTCCTGCCTGGTTACCATCCCCTTGGTGAGGTGGGCCCTCTGGCCAGAGTCTAATCCTGGCTGGGTTCCTCAACGTTCTGTGAGGTAGGCCCTCTGCTGTGAGGTCACTCCTGACTGGCTGGCACACGTCACCTTGGAGACGTGAGCCCTCTGGTGGCAGTTGGAGCGTGCAGTGTGCCTCCTCCTCTCGGTGATGACGGCCCTCTGGCGTCAGGCCCTAAATGGTGGGCTCCCCACATTTTCTGATGTGCGCCCAGTGGTGCGAGGACACTCCAGCCAGGTTCCCATTCCCATGGGGATGTGGGCCTTCTGCTCTGTGGTCCCAACGCCTGGGTTGCTCACAGTTTTATGATGTTGGCCCTCTGCTGTGAGTTCACTGTGGCCTGGATCCCATAGCCTCGGTGTTCTGAGCTGCCTGCTGGAAGGGCTAAATGCTGGAATCCTCACATATTTTATATTATGTGCCCTGTGTTGTGAGGCTACTCCTGCCTGCCTCACTCCAAGGCCCTTTGTGATGTGGGTCCTCTGGTTTGAGGACACATGTGCTGGGTTCCTCACGTTAAGATGATGAGGCCCCACTGGTGTGAGGATAATCCTGACTGGTTCCCATCCCCTTTGTGATGTGGGCCCTCTGGTGAGAGTCTGATCCTGGCTGGGTTCCTCAACCATCTGTGAGGTGGGCCCTCTACTATCAGGTAACTCTTGCCTGGCTTGCTCACCTCGCCTTGTTGACATGAGCCCTCTGGTGGCACTTGGACCCTGCTGGGAGCCTCCTCACCTCTGTGATGAGGGCCCTCTGATGTCAAGCCCTAACTGCTGGGCTCCCCAACTTTTCTTAGTGAGCCCAGTGATGCTCGGGACCTCCTCTTAGGTTCCCATCTCCATGGGGATGTGGGCCTTCTGCTCTGACGTTCCAACGGCTGGGTTGATCACAGTTTCATGATGTGGGCTCTCTGGTGTTAGTTCACTGTGGCCTGGATCCCATAGCCTCTGTGTTCTTGGCCGCCTGCTGGAAGGTTCCAACTGCTGGATTCCTCACTTTTTTAATTTTTTAGGCCCTCTGTTGTGAGGATCCTCCTGCCTGCCTCACTCCCAGTCCCTTCGTGATGTGTGTCCTCTGGTTTGAGGCCACATGTGCTGGGTTCCTCACCTTTCGATGATGTGGGACCAATGGTCTTAGGAGACTCCTGCCTGGTTCACATCCCCTTGGTGATGTGGGCTCTCTGTTGAGAGTCTGATCCTGGCTGGGTTCCTCACCCATCTGTGAGGTGGGCCGTCTGCTGTGAGGTCACTCCTGCCTGGCTTGCTCACCTCGCCTTGTGGACATGAGCCCTCTGGTGGCACTTGGAGCCTGCTGGGAGCCTCCTCCCCTCGGTGATGAGGGCCCTCTGGCGTCAGGCCCTAATGGCTGGACTCCCCACATTTTGTGATGTGCGCCCAGTGGTTCGAAGACACTCCATCCAGGTTCACATACCCATTGGGATGTGGGCCTTCTGTTCTGAGGTCCCAACGGCTGGGTTGTTCACAGTTTCATGATGTGGGCTCTCTGCTGTTAGTTCACTCTGGCCTGGATGCCATAGCCTCTGTGCTCTGGGCCGCCTGCTGGAAGGTTCCAACTGCTCGATTCCTCAACTTTTGTATTCTATGGGGCCTGTGTTGCGATGCTCCTCCTGCCTGCCTCACTCGCATCCCCTTTGTGATGTGGGTCCTCTGGTTTGAGGCCACATATGCTGGGTTCCGCAACTTTCAATGATGTGGCCCCACTGGTGTGAGGACACTCCTGCCTGGTTCCCATCCCCTTGGTGATGTGGGCCTTCTGGTGACAGTCTTATCCTGGCTGGGTTCCTCACTCTTCTGTGAGGTAGGCCCTCTGCTGTGAGGTCAATCCTACCTGACTTGCACACATCACCTTGGCGACGTGGGCCCTCTGTTGGCACATGGAACCTGCTGGGAGCCTCCTGCCCTCGGTGATGACAGCCCTCTAGCAACAGGCCCTAACTGCTGGGCTCCCCACATTTTCTGATGTGAGCCCAGTGATGCCAGGACACTCCTGTCAGGTTCCCATCCCCATGGGGATGTGGGCTTTCTGCTCTGAGGTCCCAACGCCTGGGTTGCTCACAGTTTCATGATGTGGGCTCTCTGCTGTTAGTTCACTCCTGCCTGCATCCCATAGCTTCTGTGCTCTCGGCCGCCTGCTGGGAGGTTCCAAATGCTGGATTCCTCACCTTTTTTATTCTTTGGGCCCTCTGTTTTTAGGCTACTCCTACCTGCCTCACTCCCATCCCCTTTGTGATGTATGTCCTCTGATATGAGGCCGCGTGTGCTGGGTTCCTCACCTTTCGATGATGTGGCCCCACTGGTGAGAGGACAGTCCTGACTGGTTCCCATCCCCTTGGTGTTGTGGGCCCTCTGGCAAGAGTCTCATCCTACCTCGGTTCCTCACCCTTCTGTGAGATAGGCCCTCTGTTGTGAGGTCACTACTGCCTGGCTGGCGCATGCCACCTTGTAGACGTGGGCCCTCTGTTGGCAGTTGGAACCTGCTGGGAGTCTCCTCCCCTCAGTTATGAGGGCCCCCTGGCGTCAGGCCCTAACTGCTGGGCTCCTAACATTTTCTGATATGTGCTAAGTGGTGCGAAGCCACTCCTGCCAGGTTCCCATCCCAATGGGGATGTGGGCCTTCTGTTCTGAGGTCCCAACGGCTGGGCTGCTCACAGGTTCATGATGTGGGCCCTCTGCTGTGAGTTCACTGCGGCCTGGATCCCATAGCCTCGGTGCTCTGGGCCGCTTGCTGGGAGGTTCCAACTGCTGGATTCCTCAACTTTTATATTCTATGGACCCTGTGTTGTGAGGCCGGTCCTGCCAACCTCATTCCGAACCCCTTGGTGATGTGGTTCCTCTGGTTTGAGGCTACATGTGCTGGGATCCTCACCTTTCGATGATGTTGTCCCACTGATGTGGGGACACTCCTTCCTGGTTCCCTTCCCCTTGGTGATGTGGGCCCTCTGGTGAGAGTCTGATCCTGGCTGTGTTCCTCACCCTTCTGTGAGGTGGGGCCTCTGCTGTGAGGTCACTCCTGCCGGGCTGGCACACATCGCCTTGGTGACGTTGGCCCTCTGGTGGCAGCTGGAGCCTGCTGGGAGTCTCCTCCCCTCGGTGATGAGTGCCCTCTAGCATCAGGTCCTAACTTCTGAGCACCCCACGTTTTCTGATGTGAGCCCAGTGATGCCAGGACACTCCTGTCATATTCCCATCACCATGGGGATGTGGGCCTTCTGCTCTGAGGTCCCAATGTCTGGGTTGCTCACAGTTTCATGATGTGGGCTGTCTGGTGTTAGTTCACTCTGGCTTGGATCCCCTAGCCTCTGTGCTCTGGGCCGCCTGCTGGGAGGTTGCAACTGCTGGATTCCTCACCTTCCTTATTTTGGGGCCCTCTGTTGTGAGGCTCCTCCTGCCTGTCTCACCCCCAGCCCCTTGGTGATGCGTGTCCTATGGTTTGAAGCCACGTGTTCTGGGTTCCTCACCTTTAGATGATGTGGCCCTACTCATGTGAGGACACTCCTGCCTGGTTCCAATCCATTTGGTGATGTGGGCCCTCTGGTGCGAGTCTGATCCTGACTGGGTTCATCACACTTCTCTGAGGTGGGCCCTCTGCTGTGAGGTCATTCGTGCCTGGTTGGCACACATCGCCTTGGCGACGTCAGCCCTCTGGTGGCCGTTGGAGCCTGCTGGGAGCCTCCTTCCCTTGGTGATGAGGGTCCTCTGGCATCAGGCTCTAACTGCTGGTCTCCCAAAATTTTCTGATACGTTTTCAGTGGTGCGAGGACACTCCTACCAGATTTATATCCCCATGGGGATGTGGGCCTCCTGCTCTGAGGTCCCAATGGCTGGGTTGCTCAGTTTCATGACATGAGCCCTCTTCTGTGAGTTCACTGTGGCCTGGATCCCATAGCCTCGGTGCTCTGGGCCCCCTGCTGGGAGGTTCCAACTGCTGGATTCCTCACTTTTTTATTCTATGGGCCCAGTGTTGTGAGGCTACTCCTGCCTGCCTCACTCCGAGGCCCTTAGTGATGTGGGTCCTCTGGTTTGAGGACACATGTGCTGAGTACCTCACCTTTTGATGATGTGGCCCCACTGGTGTGAAGACACTCCTGCCTGGTTCCCATCCCCTTGGTAATGTGGGCCCTCTGTTGAGAGTCTGACGTTGGCTGGGTTTCTCACCCTTCTGTGAGGTGGGATCTCTGCTGTGAGGTAACTCCTGCCTGGCTTGCTCACGTTGCCTTGACAACATGAGCCCTCAGGTGGCAGTTGGAGACTGCTGGGAATCTCCTCCCCTCGGTTATGAGAGCTCTGGATAAAACACATATGCCCTTTTTTGCCAAGTGCATTATTTTCCAAGTTCTGTCTCTTTTCCTATGCTTTACATGCAATTCCAGTCTACCTCCTGAAATCGGTTTCCTGCAATTCTGCACCGCTTTCAAGTCCTCTTGGCAGCCTTACTTCAATATATTTTTGGACGATAGCTGTCATTTATAACTCTGCAGGTTTGTGAATGACAGTGCCCCTGAGCTCCTTTCTTCAACTCGCTTTCTTGTGAGCTGGCCGCAACACCGCAGGATTGTTTCAGGCCCTAGTGTGGTTCTGGCATGGCACGCTGAGCCTTTGGTTAATTCCTCTTCCTGGTGGGAAATGAGAGTTAAATTTGCCCGTGCAGACACCTCCAGCTAATCTCTCATTGGTTCTCCCTATTTCTGTTCATTTTCCGCAGAAATTGCAAACTGGGCCAAACAGGAGGTTAAAGGCACTGACTCTCCAAGTGGGGAGAGTGTTAGTAAAGCGTATGGAATGTTGCACCGGAGTACCAGGGGACGAAAACTGAGACACCTTTGAACACGTTTCCCAATCACATGGTGGATCATAGTCTGGGTTCCACATGCATGTTTTAGCTGAGGGAAGAATCCCTTAAACCTGGAGAGTTGAGACCCATGGAATGGGTACCATGCAATATGACTTCAAAGTTTCTGTATTTGCTCACCGATCCTCACCAATCCTATCACTGCTGCGTTTATGCCGCTGTACACAGGCTTGATTCTCTTTCGGAGGCATATAAATCCATAGGTTTTAAGATTCTTACTAGTCAGGTATATTCTTAGGCGTTTAATATGGTGTGTTGAGTCCACTTCGTTGAGCAAGGAGTAGCTCTTGTCTATTACATATTTGGCTTATGGAACGGTATCTGTGCTAATTTCAATCTCTGGTTTTATGCAGCACCCCAACTCACCTTTCCCCTTAAGCAAGCGTAAGTTGGTTTCCTACATTTGAGACCCTGTTCTGTTTTGTAATTCAGTTCCTGTGTAGCCAAGTTTACATTCCGTGTAGTAGTGATATCTTATGATGTTTCTTTTTCTGTGTGACTTATTTCACTTAGAATCATCGTGCCTGAATCCACTCATTATGCTGCTACGGGCCTGATGACATAGATTTCATTGCTGAGTGATATTGCATTGTACGTAAGTACCACAACTTCTTTTTCCATTTTTCGCTTTCTGTGATATTGAATTTGTACCGTAAATGAGGTTCTTGTAAACAGAGCCGTCCCAAACTTTGGGGTGGCTGTGTCTTTTTGATTTTAATTTCCCTAAGCTATAGGACCATAAGTGGAAGTGACCTAGGCTCTGTTGCTTTGTTTTTTGGATGTTTCAGGAAACACCATACACTTCTCCAGAGTGGCTCTTGGCAGTTTACATCCTGCCCGTCAGCATGACAATGCTCCCAGTTCTCCATGGCCTGTCATGCCTTTCTGGATTTTACACTTTTTTCAGATGGCCCTTTTGACCGGGGGAAAGTGAGACTTCATTGTAGTGCAGATTTCCTTTGCAAGCTTGCTTGGTTGGCCAGAAAGTGCATATGCGTTTCTTCCTGAATATATTCAGGAAAAAACGCATACGCCCTTTTTGGCCATGTGCATCATTGTCAACATTCTGAGTCTTTTTACATGTTTTCAATGCAATTCTATTCTACCTCTTGAAATCGGTTTCCTGCAATTCTGCCTTGCTGTCAGTGCCTCTTCATAGCCTTACCTCAATATATATTTTGGAAAATAGTTGGCCTGTATAACTCTGCAGGTTTTTGAATTGCAGTGGCCCTTAGCTCCATTTTTCAGCTCTTATTTTTGTGATCTTGCCTCATATCCACAGGATTTCTTCAGGCCCTATTCTTCTTCTGGGGCGCCTTGCTCTGCCTTTGGTTAATTCTTCTTCCTGATGTGAAATTAGAGTGACATGTGCCCATTGAAACCGCTACAGCTATTTTCTCACTGGTTACCCCTATTCCCATTCATCCTCCGCACCAACTGCAGACTCTGCGATACCGGAACTTAAAGGCATTGACTCTCCATGTGGGGATGTTGTTAGTAAAGTGGCTGGAATGTTGATCCGGAGCCCCAAGAGAGGAAAATGAGGTGCGTTTTAGAAACCTTTCCCCATCCTATGGTATACCATCTGCTGGATTTCCCATGCATGGTTTAGCTGTAGGAAGATTCCCTTCAACCTGGAGTGTTGGGACCCTTGGAATGAGTAGCATGAAGTATTGCATTAAACTTTCGGCAGTTGCTCACCAAAGCTCACCAATCCTCTCAGCCCCAAGTGTCCAGCCTTATGTCTTATCCAGCTGTGGGTTTATATGTGGTCATTCCAGGTTGCATCACAGCCCCTGAGCGAATTTTGTAAGAATTTTTCTCTCTTTCATTGTTTCTGCGTTTTGGTTTTAAAATTTATTTCTATAATGGGGTTTAGCTCATTTTCACTGCTGTGTTTGGCCGCTCTGCACACACTTGATTCCCTTATGGAGATATATCAATACATGGGTTTTAAGATTCTTATTACTCAGATATATTTCTCTGCGGTGTATAGGGTGTGTTGAGGCCAGTTCATTGAGCAAGGTGTAGATCTTGTCTAATACCTATTTGGTTTATTGAATGGTATCTGTGCTAATTTCAAACTCTGGTTTTATGCATCATCCCACCTCTCCTTTCCCCTTAAGCTGACATAAGTGTGTTTTCTAAATGTGAGACACTGTTCTGTTTTGTAATTCATTTTTTGTGCAGCCATATTTATCCTCCCTCTATAAGTGATATCTTATGATATGTTTCTTTTTCTGTTTGACTTATTTCAAGTAGTATTATCGGACCTAAATCCACTCTTTATCCTTCTACTAACCTTATTACATTGATTTCATGGTGAAGAGATATTCCATTGTACATAAGTACCACATTTTCTTTATCCATTGTTCTCTTTCCTGGGATATTTAAGGTGTACTGAAGTTGAGGTTCTTGTAAACAGAGTAGCCCTAAACTGTGGTGTGCTTGTGTCTTGTTGATTTTTAGACTTCCCTAGATATACTTCCGTGATTGGAAGTGCCCTATGCTCTGTAGCTCTGTTTTTTAGATGATTTAGGAACCACCATACACTTCTCCAGAGTGGTTCTTGGCAGTTCACAGACTGTCCATCAGCGTATAAAGGCTCCCTGTTCTCCATGGCCTGTCCTGCATTTCTGGTTTTTACAATTTTTTTGGATGGCCCTTTTGACCGGTGGGAAATGAGACTTCTTTGTTGTGCACATTTGCATTGCTTGCTTGCTTGGTTGCCCATAAAGTGTGTATGCGTTTTTTCCTGGATATATTCAGGAAAAAACGCATACTCCCTTTTGGGCCAACTGCATCATTGTCGAAATTCTGCCGCTTTTCATGTGCTTTAAAGACGAGTCCAATCTATCTCTTGAAATCTATTTCTTGCAATTCTGTCTTGCATTCAGATCCTCTTCTTTGCCTTACGTCAACATATTTTTGGATGTTAGTTTTCATTTATAACTCTGCAGGTTTGTGAATTGCAGTGACCCTGAGCTCCATTTTTTAAGTTGTTCTTTTGTGAGCTGGCCTCAAAGCCGCAGGATTGCTTCAGGTCCTATTTTGGCTCCGGCGAGGCGGGCTGAGCCTTTTTTTTAATTCTTATTCTTAATGGGAAATTAGAGTGACATGTGCCCGTCCAAACCCCTACAACTATTCTCTCATTGGTTCTCCCTCTTCCCGTTCATCCTCCTCACAATTTGCAAAATGTGTGAAACAGAAGTTTAAATGTGCTGATTCTCTAAGTGGGGAGATTCTAAGTAACGTGGCTGGAATGATGAACAGGAGCACCAGGAGAGGATAAATGAGGTGCATTTTAGACACATCTCCCGATCACATGGTGTACAGTCCTCTGGGTTTTCCATGCATGTTTTAGCTGTAGGAAGATTCCTTGAACCTGCAGATTTGGGACCCATTGAATGGGTACCAGGTAGTATTACTTTAAAGGGTGTGCATTTCCTCACCCAACCTCACATTTCTCTTAGCACGAACAGTTTCCAGCCTTATGTCTCATCCTGCTGTGGGTCTAGATGTGTTCAATCCATGTTGCATCACCGTCTCTGAGGAAAAGTTGTAAGAGGTTTTCTCTGTCTCTCTGTCGTTTATTTTTTTCAATTTATTACTGTATTGGTTGCAGCTGATTTTCAAAGCTCTGTTTCTTGCTGCTGTACATCCACTTGATTCACATACAGAGAGACATCAATAAATTCTTTTTCAGATTCTTACCAGTCATATATATTCTTTTCTGGTGACTTGAGTGTGCTGAGTGCAGTTCTTTTAGCTACTGTGTAGGCCTTGTTGATTATCAGTTTGGTATTTGGAATGGTATCTTTGCTAATTTCAACCTCCTGGATGATGCCTCACCCCTCCCCACCTTTCCCGTTTAGCAGCCTTACGCGTGTTTTCTACATATTTGACTATGTTTTTGTTTTGTAATTTATTTCATGTGTAGCCATTTTGGATTCCACCTTTAAGTGATATCTTATGATATGTGTCTTTTTCTTTTTGAATTATGTCACTTAGAATGATCATACGTAACTCCTCCGGAGTTGTTACAACTGGCCATATTTCATTGATTTCCAGGCTGAGTAATATTCCACTCTACATAAGTACCACATCTCTATCCATTTTTTCCCTCCAGAGACATTTAAGTTATATCTCAGTCGAGGATCTTTTAAAGAGAGAGGCAGTAAACATTGGGGTGCCTGTGTCCTCTCGATTTTTGTTTTTCCCAAGATATACGCCCATGAGTGCAAGTGCCCTATGCTCTGTAGCTCATTTTTTAGATGCTTTAGTAAACACAATACACTTCTCCAGAATGGCCATTGGCAATATACATTTCCACTATAAGCCTCACAGGGCTCCCTCTTCTCCTTGCCCTGTCCTGCATTTCTGGTGTTTACACTTTATGAGGATGGCTCTTCTGACTGATGTGAAGTGATATCTTTTGTAGTATTGATTTCCAGTGCCCACCTGTTTGGTTGGCTAAAAAAGTGTATGCCCTTTTCTTGAATATATACAGAAAAAAACGCATACAGCCTTTTTGGCCAACTGCAATGTTGGCAATGTTCAGCCCCTTTTCTTGTGCTTAATGGCGAGTCCTTTCTACCTCCTCAAATCCCTTTCCTGCCATTCTCCCTTGCTTACCAATCCTTTTCTCTGACTTTCCTCAAGACATTTTTCAGTGATAGATATTTTCAACTCTGCAGTTTCGTGAATTTTACTGCCCCTGAGTTCCATTGTTCAACTTGTGTTTATGGGAACTGGCCACAAAGCAGTGGGATTTCCTCAAGCCCTATACTGTTTCCATGGGCAACCCTAGCCTTTGGTCAATTCGTCTTCCTGATTGGAAATTAGAGTGACATGTGCCTGTCTGAACACCTAGGACTTGTCTCTCATTGTTCCTCATCCTTCCGCTTCATCCTCTGGACAAATTCCAAACTGTACGCAACAGGATGTTGACAGTGCTGACATCTCCAAGTGGGGAGACTGTTAGTAAAGACCCTGGAGGGGTGAACCCGAGCACCAGGAGATGAGGAGATGAGATGCCTTTTTCAAACTCTTCCCGATCAGACGGTATACCATCCTCTGGGTGTGACAGACATGTTTTAGCAGTAGGAAGAGTCCCATTCATGTAAGGAGAACACCAGAGCTTTTTCAAAATCAGTGTCTCCCCGAAACCCAAACTGGGGAATTTTTTAAGCTATGGCTACCCATATGTTCATGAAGGGCCTTGGGGAGTAGGCAGAGTCCAAACTTTAGATGATTGAAGTCTTCAGGGTCAGAAGCACTCACCACCAGCTTCCCTTAGGTTACACTTTAACTGTCATTGATAGATGATGTCAATAAAAATATCTATTCTTTTTCCGATTATTTCCCCTTATAGGTTATTGCAAAATGTTGAGTGTAGTTCCCTGTGTTATACAGTAGTTCCTTGTTGATGATCTATTTTATACATAGCAGTGTGTATGTGTTAATTCCAAACTGTTAATTTATCCCTCCTCCCACCTTTCCCCTTTGGTAATAATAAATTATAAGATTTTATACTTCTCAGAAATGGGGGAGCTGAAAGAGAGGTATCATTTTCAATGGAAAAGCATTTAAAACAAGATTGAAGCTTTAACCAAGATTATTAGATGTACATCCTTGGAAAGAAATCACTTCATTTCTCTAATATTGACCTGACAAATAAGACAAACCTTTTCACTGAACTTGCTTATAATAAAGTGATGGAAATATCAAATGGAAGTGTTAGAAACATCTTATTTTACCCGAGCCTTATAAACTGTTCTATGTTAACTACAGTTTGGCTCACACATCTGTTCATTGAAGTTACAATAGTCTCAATTTCTGTTACTGATCCTCCAGAGCGGACCCCAACAAGTGTCCCCCTGCCCAGTGTCATTGGGGCCAACAGATCGAGACTGAGTTTGGTTCACAAGCAAAGGAAACTTTATATTTTGATCAGAGAATGGAGAGGTGAGAGCATGCACTACCCCGTGGGCTGTGGGCTGGGCTGCTGTGTAGAGATCCTGTCAGAGTCAGTGGGAGGGAGGGGGCGGAGCTCTCGAGGGCCGGGTTGGCTGCAGCTCAGGCTCTATATCTCGGAGTCTGCACTGGGCCCCAGGAGCTGAGGTGTCGACCCAGCCATTCTGCACTAGGAAATCTGGTCTGAAGTGCCGGGTGTGGAACCTCTGCATGCGGGACCCTAGGAGCACGTGAAATTAGACAAAGCACAAAGGATAAAAAAGGTCAGACTTGACTTTATTGCCCAGATTCTATTTTTATCTCCCAGGGATTTTTAATGGGCTTTGCTGGGGACAAACCCCTCCTCTGCCTTTTGTCCCGTTCCTCATTCTTGGAGTGCTGAGGGTGCAGACCCTTCTTCTGTAACTGCTGAGTGCTGAGTTGGGAGCCCTCATACCAGGGGATGAGGGTCAGAACTTCTCCCCAGCAGCCTCCAGGTGACGTTGATTGGCCCCAGGACCCCTGCCTCCCTGCTCGTCCGCCTGAGCACCAGCATTGGAAGTGTTATAGATTCTAATGACCTTTAAGGGTCCAGGAAAGAGATGTGCAGAGACGCTGTGGGGGCCGGTTTCACCCCGGCCCACATTTGTTTGGTCACCTTAGGCTGACCGTTTCTGCCAGCCTAGATGCTCTGACCAGTAGTCTGCTCTTTCTTCAATTAGGCCCCTGAATTAACGTAAAAACAGCACCAGGTGTCAGAGCCCTGCCCGCTCAACTCCCAGACAGTCCAGGGTCAGTGGTGATCAAGGACCATGATGACCACTGAGTCAACAGCCTTTTGAAGTAAACAGGAGTCCAGCCGGTCTTATTGGCCACCATCATCACAGTGTCTGTAGGCTTTTCTATGGTGACAGTGTGATATACGTTTCCCCCGCCAAGATTATTAGCTCCCCTCCGGGTGCAGTAAGTCCTGCAAGCAGTAGTCTACTCCTTCGGGACACACTATTGTTGTTTTATGAGAGAAACTCCAGGTCAAGTGATGTTCACACGAGTCGTCATGGTGCCCTGTTGCCCCCGGTTATCTCTCTGGATGTTGGAGTTGGAGGGCCTCCTCACTCGAGGTCGGTGTGCCCACGGAGCGAACCCTGGAACTTCAGGGCATGGTTGGTGATTAGGATCACCACGTGGGGTCCTTTTCCCTTAGGAGGGAGGTGGCCTTTTGGGCTGCTGATTTCCAGGTTTTTAGATACCGCCAGTATCTTGGCCAGATGTGGCAGTGGGCCAAGCCCCTTGGTGACTGTAGTTTATCTTACCTGGATGGCATTCTTGCGTTGTTCCATTTCAAGTGGTCCCAGTTTTTGCACTAATTCTCCAATGGCGATTCACCTTTCACCGGGAATGGAAAGGTCAAAGGGTTTAGCTCAATTAGGGAGTTCCAGGGCAAGGGTCTGAATTGACTGCTCTTTCCATTCTTGAAAGGCCACTTCTGGATTCTGTTCAAAAGGATCATCATCTTTTCCTTTCAGTGTTTCATATAGAGGCCCAGCTAGTAGACTGTAGTTAGGGATCCAGAAGCAGCAAACCCTGGCCTCCCCAGGAACCCCTAAGCTGTCTTCTAGTTTTAGAAAGGGGTAAGGCTGCAAATAGTTTCTTCCCTTTCCTGGGATGGGCTTCTCTGACCTTGTGTGAGAATGAAGCCCAGGCAGGTCACCGCAGTCTGTGATATTTGAGCTTTTTCTTGGACAACTTCTATCCTTTATTGGCTTGGTAGTTCAGAGGCCTCCTTAGTAGGGCTGGCGATCAGAATGTCGTCTGCATATTGAAGGAGGGTTTCCTTTTCCAGAGGTAGAACTTTTCGGTCTTTAGCTAAGCTTTCCCCAAAGATGATGTGGGAATTTTTGAACCCTTGGGGCAAGACGGCCCAGAAGTATTGTTTTAGTTGTATGTTGAGTCCTGCCACTCACAAGCCAAAATTTCTTGTGACTCTGGGACTAATGGAATACAAAAGAAGGCATCATTGAAGACTAATACAGAATACCATGTCCTGGTGGTTGGTAGAATGACCAGCAGGGTGTAGGAATTAGGAGCAACTGGAGGTATATCCTCGGTGGCTTCACTGACTGTCCTGACATCCTTTACCAGGTCCCCAGCAGCCCATGGGGCTCTCGTGGTCAGGCCAATCCCAGGATATGGAGCTCTCCTGGGCAGGTACCCCACCCCCAACCCAGCCCACGGGGCTCTCGTGGTCAGGCCTCTCCCAGGATACAGAGCTACCCTTGCAGGTACCGTGGCAGGGCTGGGCACACAGGAACCGTGCACATAGCCCTCATTGAAGAGCACCCCCATCTCACCTGTCGCTCAGAGCTGACACAGAGCACCTCAGAGCAGGACTTGAACTAACAAACAGCAGCTCCGACAGGTCTGTGACCCTGGGCATCACTCTGTGTGGCCTCCCTCCACCTGGTCTTCCAGAGACTTCCACTGCACCCGGGGCACCAGGCCTCTGTCTCCAACCACCACCCACCCCTCCTCTCCCTGACTCCTGGGTTCCTCTCATTAGGAGAGGCTTTTCTTGAAGTTGTCTCCCACTCATGGGCCAGATAAAATGATTAGAAAACAAGCCAAAGCTGCAGCCCCTTGTCTATCCTGACTCTCAGGAGCCCACACCTGTTCCTTGGACCTGGCCGGTTCAGCAAGTTCCATTTTCTGCAACTGTGAGCCCCTGAGGGGTGATGATTGGCTGACCTGGGCAGCCTTACGGTGCCGGCCAGCCCTCCCCAGGTGTGCCTGGGTTGAGATCAATATAAATACCACTCCAGGCAGCAAGAGCCCCTGCAGCTGTGCCTGACGCCATTTTCTCTGCCCTGTCAGCAGTCTCGGGGCTGGGCTGGTGGGAGGGAGTGAGAGGCCACGGCTTTGTGGGTGGCCCAGTGTGAGTGGGGCTCTGCTGGACTTTCTGCAGCAGTTGCCAGGCTGCCACCTGCTAAAGAAGAGGATGTGTCACCCATACCTGCTGCTGGAATTTCTCCCTTGGCAGAGGTGAGGAAGGAAAAAAGCAGTGGGGGCAGGGACAGGACGGGTATCTCAGGCAGGGAAATGGAAATCTTCCAGAAGAGCACCCAGGGCCAGGGCCATCCTGGCTGGCCTGCAGGCACCAAGTCAGCTGGCATGCTGTCACTCATGTGGCTCCATGACCCTGCCTCTAGGCTTTCAAGTCCTTGTATATATTCAGGTGTTTTACCTGGGAAGGGTGGGAACAGTTCAGCAGCAACTGGCCTGGGGCTCAGCTCACGTTCACTCACAGATGCCTCGGCACGGTGCCCCAGCTTTGCAATGAGGACGCTTGTTGTGTGGGGGCTGCTGGCTGAATGGGAGACGATTCCCCACCACTGACCAACTTCAGAATTGTTTACAACTGGAGCAAGGGCCCTGATACGGTTTTCCTCTGAGTAACTGGTGGGTTCTGTTTTTTTTTTCTCTTTTTCGTTTTTGGTTCAAGGTAGATTTTATTCCTCTTTTTTGTATTTACAGATATAAGCATGGAAATAATTTATTCATATAAATACATGTATGTGAAGGGAATAATTGTTTTTTCTGTTTTGTTTTTTAAATTTTATTTCTTTTTAATTTTTAATTTTATTTTATATTTTTATACAGCAGGTTCTTATTGGTTATCTATTTTATACATATAAATGTTTACATGCCAATCCCAATCTCTCAACTCCTCCCACCACCACCCCCCCAAGAGCTTTCCCCCCTTGTTGTCCATACGATTGTTGTCTACATCTGTTGCTCTATTTATACCTTGCAAAACGGTTAATCTGTACAGTTTTTCTAGGTTCCACATATATGCATGAATATACAAGATTTGTTTTTCTCTTTCTGACTTACTTCACTCTGTATGACAGTCTCTAGATCCATCTACGTCTCTACAAATGACCCAATTTCATTCTTTCATGGCTTAGTAATATTCCATTTTATATATGTACCACATCTTTATGCATTCGTCTGTCTGTGGCCATCTAGGTTGCTTCCATTACCTCGATATTGTAAATAGTGATGCAATGAACATTGCGGTGAATGTCTCTTTTTGATTTATGGTTTTGTCTGGGTATATGTCCAGTACTGGGATTGCTGTATCATATGGTAATTCTATTATTAGTTTCTTAAGAAACTCCATATTGTTCTCCATAGTGACTGTATCAATTTATATTCCCAACAGTAGTGGAAGAGGCTTCCTTTTCTCCACACCCATTCCAGCATTTGTTGTTTGTAGATTTTCAGATGATGCCCATTCTAACAGGTGTGAGGTGATACCTCATTGTTGAGTCCATTTCGTTGAGCAAAGGGTAGGTCTTGTCTATTACATATTTGGCTTATGGAACGGTATCTGTGCTAATTTCAAACTCTGGTTTTATGCAGCACCCCAACTCACCTTTCCCCTTAAGCAAGCATAAGTTGGTTTTCTAAACTTGAGACCCTGTTCTGTTTTGTAATTCAGTTCATGTGTAGCCAAGTTTACATTCCGTGCATTAGTGATACCTTATGATGTTTCTTTTTCTGTGTGACTTATTTCACTTAGAATCATCGTGCCTCAATCCACTCATTATGCTGGTACAGGCCTGGTGACACAGATTTCATTGCTGAGTGGTATTCTGTTGTACGTAAGTACCGCAACTTCTTTATCAATTATTTGTTCTCTGGGATATTTAACTTGTACCGTAGAAGAGGTTCCTGTAAACAGAGCCATCCCAAATTTTGGGGTGGCTGTGTCTTTTTGATTTTAATTTCCCTAAGCTATAGGACCATACGTGGAAATGCCCTAGACTCTGTTGCTTTGTTTTTCAGATGTATCAGGAAACACCATACACTTCTCCAGAGTGGCTGTTGGCAATTTACATCCCGCCCATCAGCATAACAAGGCTCCTTTTCCCCCATGGCCTGTCTTGCCTTTCTGGATTTTACACTTTTTTCAGATGGCCCTTTAGACCGGGGGGAAATGACACTTCATAGTAGTTCGGATTTCCATTGCAAGCTTGCTTGGTTTGCCAAAAAGGGCGTATGTGTTTTTTCCTGAATATATTCAGGAACAAACTCATACGTCCTTTTTTGCCAAGTGCATCATTGTCGATGTTCTGCCTCTTTTCCTATGCTTTAAATGCAAATCCAGTTTACCTCCTGAAATCGGTTTCCTGAAATTCTGCCCCGCTTTCAAGTCCACTTCGCAGCCTTACTTCAATATATTTTTGGACGTTATCTGTCATTTATAACTCTGCAGGTTTGTGAATTACAGGGCCCCTGAGCTCCTCTCTTCAACTCGCTTTCTTGTGAGCTGGCCGCAAACCTGCAAGACTGCTTCAGGCCCTAATCTGCTTCTGGCAGGGCACGCTGAGCCTTTGGTTAATTCCTCTTCCTGGTGGGAAATGAGTGTTAAATATGCCTGTCCAGACACCTACCTCACTCTCAACCCCTTGGTGATGTGGGTCCTCTGGTTTGTGGCCACCTTTGCTGGGTTCCTCACCTTTCGATGATGTGGCCCCACTAGTGTGAGGATACTCCTGCCTGGTTCTCATCCACGTGGTTATGCGGACACCCTGGTGAGAGTCTGTTCCTGGCTGTGTTCCTCACCCTTCTGTGAGGGAGACCCTCTGCTGATAGGTCACTCCTGCATGGCTGGCACACAATGCCTTGGTGAAGTCAGCTGTGTGGTGGCAGTTGGAGCGTGCTGGGAATCTCCGCCCCCCGGTGATGAGGGCTCTCTGACGTCAGGCCCTAACTGCTGGGCTCCCCAACTTTTCTTAGTGAGCCCAGTGATGCTCGGGCACTCCTCTTAGGTTCCCATCTCCATGGGGATGTGGGCCTTCTGCTCTGACGTTCCAACGGCTGGGTTGATCACAGTTTCATGATGTGGGCTCTCTGGTGTTAGTTCACTGTGGCCTGGATCCCATAGCCTCTGTGTTCTTGGCCGCCTGCTGGGAGGTTCCAACTGCTGGATTCCTCACTTTTTTAATTTTTTGGGCTCTCTGTTGTGAGGATCCTCCTGCCTGCCTCACTCCCAGCCCCTTCGTGATGTGTGTCCTCTGGTTTGAGGCCACATGTGCTGGGTTCCTCACCTTTCAATGATGTGGGACCAATGGTCTTAGGAGACTCCTGCCTGGTTCACATCCCCTTGGTGATGTGGGCCCTCTGTTGAGAGTCTGATCCTGGCTGGGTTCTTCACCCATCTGTGAGGTGGGCCGTCTGCTGTGAGGTCACTCCTCCCTGGCTTGCTCACCTCGCCTTGTGGACATGAGCCCTCTGGTGGCACTTGGAGCCTGCTGGGAGCCTCCTCCCCTCGGTGATGAGGGCCCTCTGGCGTCAGGCCCTAAGAGCTGGGCTCCCCACATTTTGTGATGTGCGCCCAGTGGTGCGAGGACACTCCATCCAGGTTCACATCCCCATTGGGATGTGGGCCTTCTGCTCTGAGGTCCCAACGCCTGGGTTGCTCACAGTTTCATGATGTGGGCTCTCTGCTGTTAGTTCACTCCTGCCTGCATCCCATAGCTTCTGTGCTCTCGGCTGCCTGCTGGGAGGTTCCAACTGCTGGATTCCTCACCTTTCTTATTCTTTGGGCCCTCTGTTTTTAAGCTACTCCTGCCTGCCTCACTCCCATTCCCTTTGTGATATGTGTCCTCTGATTTGAGGCCACATGTGCTGGGTTCCGCACCTTTCAATGATGTGGCCCCACTGGAGGGAAGACAGTCCTGACTAGTTCCCATCCTCTTGCTGATGTGGGCCCTCAGGTGAGAGTCTGATCCTGGCTGGGTTCCTCACCCTTCTGTGAGGTGGGCCCTCTTCTGTGAGGTCAATCATGCCTGTCTGGCACAAGTCACCTTGGCGACGTGGGCCCTCTGGTGGCAGTTGGAGTGTGCTGGGATCCTCCTCCCCTCAGTGATGAGGGCCCTCTTGCCTTAGGCCATAACTGCTGGGCTCCCCTCATTTTCTGATGTGCGCCAAGTGAGTGAGGACACTCTTGCCAGGTTCGCATCCCCATGGGGATATGGGCCTTCTGCTCTGAGGTCAAAACGGCTGGCTTGCTCACAGTACCATGATGTGGGCCCTCTGTTGTGAGTTCACTCCGGCAAGGATCCCTTATCATCGGTGCTCTGAGCCGCCTGCTGGGAGGTTCCAACTGCTGGATTCCTCAACTTTTTTATTCTATGTGCCCTCTGTTGTGAGGCTCCTCCTGCCTGCCTCGCTGCCAGCCCCTTGGTGATGACTGTCCTATAGCTTGAGGCCACATGTGCTGCGTTCCTCACCTTTCGATGATGTGGCCCCACTCGTGTGAGGACACTCCTGCCTGGTTACCATCCGCTTGGTGAGGTGGGCCCTCTGGCGAGAGTCTAATCCTGGCTGGGTTCCTCAACGTTCTGTGAGGTAAGCCCTCTGCTGTGAGGTCACTCCTGACTGGCTGGCACACGTCACCTTGGAGACGTGAGCCCTCTGGTGGCAGTTGGAGCGTGCAGGGTGCCTCCTCCTCTCGGTGATGACAGCCCTCTGGCGTCAGGCCCTAAATGGTGGGCTCCCCACATTTTCTGATGTGTGCCCAGTGGTGCGAGGACACTCCAGCCAGGTTCCCATTCCCATGGGGATGTGGGCCTTCTGCTCTGTGGTCCCAACGCCTGGGTTGCTCACAGTTTTATGATGTTGGCCCTCTGCTGTGAGTTCACTGTGGCCTGGATCCCATAGCCTCGGTGTTCTGAGCTACCTGCTGGAAGGTCTAAATGCTGGAATCCTCACGTATTTTATATTATGTGCCCTGTGTTGTGAGGCTACTCCTGCCTGCCTCACTCCAAGGCCCTTTGTGATGTGGGTCCTCTGGTTTGAGGACACATGTGCTGGGTTCCTCACGTTAAGATGATGAGGCCCCACTGGTGTGAGGATAATCCTGACTGGTTCCCATCCCCTTTGTGATGTGGGCCCTCTGGTGAGAGTCTGATCCTGGCTGGGTTCCTCAACCATCTGTGAGGTGGGCCCTCTACTATCAGGTAACTCTTGCCTGGCTTGCTCACATCGCCTTGTTGACATGAGCCCTCTGGTGGCACTTGGACCCTGCTGGGAGCCTCCTCACCTCTGTGATGAGGGCCCTCTGACGTCAAGCCCTAACTGCTGGGCTCCCCAACTTTTCTTAGTGAGCCCAGTGATGCTCGGGCACTCCTCTTAGGTTCCCATCTCCATGGGGATGTGGGCCTTCTGCTCTGACGTTCCAACGGCTGGGTTGATCACAGTTTCATGATGTGGGCTCTCTGGTGTTAGTTCACTGTGGCCTGGATCCCATAGCCTCTGTGTTCTTGGCCGCCTGCTGGAAGGTTCCAACTGCTGGATTCCTCACTTTTTTAATTTTTTAGGCCCTCTGTTGTGAGGATCCTCCTGCCTGCCTCACTCCCAGTCCCTTCGTGATGTGTGTCCTCTGGTTTGAGGCCACATGTGCTGGGTTCCTCACCTTTCGATGATGTGGGACCAATGGTCTTAGGAGACTCCTGCCTGGTTCACATCCCCTTGGTGATGTGGGCTCTCTGTTGAGAGTCTGATCCTGGCTGGGTTCTTCACCCATCTGTGAGGTGGGCCGTCTGCTGTGAGGTCACTCCTGCCTGGCTTGCTCACCTCGCCTTGTGGACATGAGCCCTCTGGTGGCACTTGGAGCCTGCTGGGAGCCTCCTCCCCTCGGTGATGAGGGCACTCTGGCGTCAGGCCCTAACGGCTGGGCTCCCCACATTTTGTGATGTGCACCCAGTGGTTCGAAGACACTCCATCCAGGTTCACATCCCCATTGGGATGTGGGCCTTCTGTTCTGAGGTCCCAACGGCTGGGTTGTTCACAGTTTCATGATGTGGGCTCTCTGCTGTTAGTTCACTCTGGCCTGGATGCCATAGCCTCTGTGCTCTGGGCCGCCTGCTGGAAGGTTCCAACTGCTCGATTCCTCAACTTTTGTATTCTATGGGGCCTGTGTTGCGATGCTCCTCCTGTCTGCCTCACTCGCATCCCCTTTGTGATGTGGGTCCTCTGGTTTGAGGCCACATATGCTGGGTTCCGCAACTTTCAATGATGTGGCCCCACTGGTGTGAGGACACTCCTGCCTGGTTCCCATCCCCTTGGTGATGTGGGCCTTCTGGTGACAGTCTTATCCTGGCTGGGTTCCTCACTCTTCTGTGAGGTAGGCCCTCTGCTGTGAGGTCAATCCTACCTGACTTGCACACATCACCTTGGCGACGTGGGCCCTCTGTTGGCACATGGAACCTGCTGGGAGCCTCCTGCCCTCGGTGATGACAGCCCTCTAGCATCAGGCCCTAACTGCTGGGCTCCCCACGCTTTCTGATGTGAGCCCAGTGATGCCAGGACACTCCTGTCAGGTTCCCATCCCCATGGGGATGTGGGCTTTCTGCTCTGAGGTCCCAACGCCTGGGTTGCTCACAGTTTCATGATGTGGGCTCTCTGCTGTTAGTTCACTCCTGCCTGCATCCCATAGCTTCTGTGCTCTCGGCCGCCTGCTGGGAGGTTCCAAATGCTGGATTCCTCACCTTTTTTATTCTTTGGGCCCTCTGTTTTTAGGCTACTCCTACCTGCCTCACTCCCATCCCCTTTGTGATGTATGTCCTCTGATATGAGGCCGCATGTGCTGGGTTCCTCACCTTTCGATGATGTGGCCCCACTGGTGAGAGGACAGTCCTGACTGGTTCCCATCCCCTTGGTGTTGTGGGCCCTCTGGCAAGAGTTTCATCCTACCTCGGTTCCTCACCCTTCTGTGAGATAGGCCCTCTGTTGTGAGGTCACTACTGCCTGGCTGGCGCATGCCACCTTGTAGACGTGGGCCCTCTGTTGGCAGTTGGAACCTGCTGGGAGTCTCCTCCCCTCAGTTATGAGGGCCCCCTGGCGTCAGGCCCTAACTGCTGGGCTCCTAACATTTTCTGATATGTGCTAAGTGGTGCGAAGCCACTCCTGCCAGGTTCCCATCCCAATGGGGATGTGGGCCTTCTGTTCTGAGGTCCCAACGGCTGGGCTGCTCACAGGTTCATGATGTGGGCCCTCTGCTGTGAGTTCACTGCGGCCTGGATCCCATAGCCTCGGTGCTCTGGGCCACTTGCTGGGAGGTTCCAACTGCTGGATTCCTCAACTTTTATATTCTATGGACCCTGTGTTGTGAGGCCGGTCCTGCCAGCCTCATTCCGAACCCCTTGGTGATGTGGTTCCTCTGGTTTGAGGCTACATGTGCTGGGATCCTCACCTTTCGATGATGTTGTCCCACTGATGTGGGGACACTCCTGCCTGATTCCCTTCCCCTTGGTGATGTGGGCCCTCTGGTGAGAGTCTGATCCTGGCTGTGTTCCTCACCCTTCTGTGAGGTGGGGCCTCTGCTGTGAGGTCACTCCTGCCGGGCTGGCACACATCGCCTTGGTGACGTTGGCCCTCTGGTGGCAGCTGGAGCCTGCTGGGAGCCTCCTCCCCTCAGTGATGAGTGCCCTCTAGCATCAGGCCCTAACTTCTGAGCACCCCACGTTTTCTGATGTGAGCCCAGTGATGCCAGGACACTCCTGTCATGTTCCCATCACCATGGGGATGTGGGCCTTCTGCTCTGAGGTCCCAATGTCTGGGTTGCTCACAGTTTCATGATGTGGGCTGTCTGGTGTTAGTTCACTCTGGCTTGGATCCCCTAGCCTCTGTGCTCTGGGCCGCCTGCTGGGAGGTTGCAACTGCTGGATTCCTCACCTTCCTTATTTTTGGGCCCTCTGTTGTGAGGCTCCTCCTGCCTGCCTCACGCCCAGCCCCTTGGTGATGCGTGTCCTATGGTTTGAAGCCACGTGTTCTGGGTTCCTCACCTTTAGATGATGTGGCCCTACTCATGTGAGGACACTCCTGCCTGGTTCCAATTCATTTGGTGATGTGGGCCCTCTGGTGCGAGTCTGATCCTGACTGGGTTCGTCACACTTCTCTGAGGTGGGCCCTCTGCTGTGAGGTCATTCGTGCCTGGTTGGCACACATCGCCTTGGCGACGTCAGCCCTCTGGTGGCCGTTGGAGCCTGCTGGGAGCCTCCTTCCCTTGGTGATGAGGGTCCTCTGGCATCAGGCTCTAACTACTGGTCTCCCAAAATTTTCTGATACGTTTTCAGTGGTGCGAGGACACTCCTACCAGATTTATATCCCCATGGGGATGTGGGCCTCCTGCTCTGAGGTCCCAATGGCTGGGTTGCTCAGTTTCATGACATGGGCCCTCTTCTGTGAGTTCACTGTGGCCTGGATCCCATAGCCTCGGTCCTCTGGGCCCCCTGCTGGGAGGTTCCAACTGCTGGATTCCTCACTTTTTTATTCTATGGGCCCAGTGTTGTGAGGCTACTCCTGCCTGCCTCACTCCGAGGCCCTTAGTGATGTGGGTCCTCTGGTTTGAGGACACATGTGCTGAGTACCTCACCTTTCGATGATGTGGCCCCACTGGTGTGAAGACACTCCTGCCTGGTTCCCATCCCCTTGGTGATGTGGGCCCTCTGGTGAGAGTCTGATGTTGGCTGGGTTTCTCACCCTTCTGTGAGGTGGGATCTCTGCTGTGAGGTAACTCCTGCCTGGCTTGCTCACGTTGCCTTGACAACATGAGCCCTCAGGTGGCAGTTGGAGCCTGCTGGGAATCTCCTCCCCTCGGTTATGAGAGCTCTGGATAAAACACATATGCCCTTTTTTGCCAAGTGCATTATTTTCCAAGTTCTGTCTCTTTTCCTATGCTTTACATGCAATTCCAGTCTACCTCCTGAAATCGGTTTCCTGCAATTCTGCCCCGCTTTCAAGTCCTCTTGGCAGCCTTACTTCAATATATTTTTGGACGATAGCTGTCATTTATAACTCTGCAGGTTTGTGAATGACAGTGCCCCTGAGCTCCTTTCTTCAACTCGCTTTCTTGTGAGCTGGCCGCAACACTGCAGGATTGCTTCAGGCCCTAGTGTGGTTCCGGCATGGCACGCTGAGCCTTTGGTTAATTCCTCTTCCTGGTGGGAAATGAGAGTTAAATTTGCCCGTCCAGACACCTCCAGCTAGTCTCTCATTGGTTCTCCCTATTCCTGTTCATTTTCCGCAGAAATTGCAAACTGGGACAAACAGGAGGTTAAAGGCACTGACTCTCCAATTGGGGAGAGTGTTAGTAAAGCGTCTGGAATGTTGCACCCGAGTACCGGGGGACGAAAACTGAGTCACATTTGAACACGTTTCCCGATCACATGGTGGATCATACTCTGGGTTCCACATGCATATTTTAGCTAAAGGAAGAATCCCTTAAACCTGGAGAGTTGAGACCCATGGAATGGGTACCATGCAATATGACCTCAAAGGGTCTGCATTTGCTCACCGATCTTCACCAATCCTATCACTGCTTCGTTTATGCCGCTGTACACACGCTTGATTCTCTTTCGGAGGCATATAAATCCATAGGTTTTAAGATTCTTACTAGTCAGGTATATTCTTAGGCGTTTAATATGGGGTGTTGAGTCCACTTCGTTGAGCAAGGAGTAGCTCTTGTCTATTACATATTTGGCTTATGGAATGGTATCTATGCTAATTTCAATCTCTGGTTTTATGCAGCACCCCAACTCACCTTTCCCCTTAAGCAAGCATAAGTTGGTTTTCTACATTTGAGACCCTGCTCTGTTTTGTAATTCAGTTCCTGTGTAGCCAAGTTTACATTCTGTGTAGTAGTGATATCTTATGATGTTTCTTTTTCTGTGTGACTCATTTCACTTAGAATCATCGTACCTGAATCCACTCATTATGCTGCTACGGGCCTGATGACATAGATTTCATTGCTGAGTGATATTGCATTGTACGTAAGTACCACAACTTCTTTATCCATTTTTCGCTTTCTGCGATATTGAACTTGTACCGTAAACGAGGTTCTTGTAAACAGAGCCGTCCCAAACTTTGGGGTGGCTGTGTCGTTTTGATTTTAATTTCTCTAAGCTATAGGACCATAAGTGGAAGTGCCCTAGGCTCTGTTGCTTTGTTTTGTAGATGTTTCAGGAAACACCATACACTTCTCCAGAGTGGCTGTTGGCAATTTACATCCCGCCCATCAGCATAACAAGACTCCCAGTTCTCCATGGCCTGTCCTGCCTTTCTGGATTTTACACATTTTTCAGATGGCCCTTTTGACCGGGGGGCAGTGACACTTCATTGTAGTGCAGATTTCCTTTGCAAGCTTGCTTGGTTGGCCAAAAAGGGCGTATGCGTTTTTTCCTGAATATATTCAGGAAAAAACGCATATGCCCTTTTTGGCCAAGTGCATCATTGTGGACGTTCTGCCTCTTTTCCTATGCTTTACATGCAATTCCAGTCTACCTCCTGAAATCGGTTTCCTGCAATTCTGCCCCACTTTCAAGTCCTCTTGGCAGCCTTACTTCAATATATTTTTGGACGATAGCTGTCATTTATAACTCTGCAGGTTTGTGAATGACACTGCCCCTGAGCTCCTTTCTTCAACTCGCTTTCTTGTGAGCTGGCCGCAACACCGCTGGATTGTTTCAGGCCCTAGTGTGGTTCCGGCACGGCACGCTGAGCCTTTGGTTAATTCCTCTTCCTGGTGGGAAATGAGAGTTAAATTTGCCCGTCCAGACACCTCCAGCTAGTCTCTCATTGGTTCTCCCTATTCCTGTTCATTCTCCGCAGAAATTGCAAACTGGGCCAAACAGGAGGTTAAAGGCACTGACTCTCCTATTGGGGAGAGTGTTATTAAAGCGTCTGGAATGTTGCACCCGAGTACCGGGGGACAAAAACTGAGTCACATTTGAACACGTTTCCCGATCACACGGTGGATCATACTCTGGGTTCCACATGCATATTTTAGCTGAAAGAAGAATCCCTTAAACCTGGAGAGTTGAGACCCATGGAATGGGTACCATGCAATATGACTTCAAAGGGTCTGCATTTGCTCACCGATCCTCACCAATCCTATCACTGCTGCGTTTATGCCGCAGTACACACGCTTGATTCTCTTTCGGAGGCATATAAATCCATAGGTTTTAAGATTCTTACTAGTCAGGTATATTCTTAGGCGTTTAATATGGTGTGTTGAGTCCACTTCGTTGAGCAAGGAGTAGCTCTTGTCTATTACATATTTGGCTTATGGAACGGTATCTGTGCTAATTTCAATCTCTGGTTTTATGCAGCACCCCAACTCACCTTTCACCTTAAGCAAGCATAAGTTGGTTTTCTACATTTGAGACCCTGTTCTGTTTTGTAATTCAGTTCCTGTGTAGCCAAGTTTACATTCCGTGTAGTAGTGATATCTTATGATGTTTCTTTTTCTGTGTGACTTATTTCACTTAGAATCATCGTACCTGAATCCACTCATTATGCTGCTACGGGCCTGATGACATAGATTTCATTGCTGAGTGATATTGCATTGTACGTAAGTACCACAAATTCTTTATCCATTTTTCGCTTTCTGCGAAATTGAACTTGTACCGTAAACGAGGTTCTTGTAAACAGAGCCGTCCCAAACTTTGGGGTGGCTGTGTCTTTTAGATTTTAATATCCCTAAGCTATAGGACAATAAGTGGAAGTGCCCTAGGCTCTGTTGCTTTGTTTTTAAGATGTTTCAGGAAACACCCTACACTTCTCCAGAGTGGCTGTTGGCAATTTACATCCCGCCCATCAGCATAACAAGGCTCCCAGTTCTCCATGGCCTGTCCTGCCTTTCTGGATTTTACACTTTTTTCAGATGGCCCTTTTGACCGGGGGGCAGTGAGACTTCATTGTAGTGCAGATTTCCTTTGCAAGCTTGCTTGGTTGGCCAAAAAGGGCGTATGCGTTTTTTCCTGAATATATTCAGGAAAAAACATACGCCCTTTTTGGCCAAGTGCATCATTGTGGACGTTCTGCCTCTTTTCCTATGCTTTAAATGCAATTCCAGTCTACCTCCTGAAATCGGTTTCCTGCAATTCTGCCCCGCTTTCAAGTCCTCTTGGCAGCCTTACTTCAGTATATTTTTGGATGATAGCTGTCATTTGTAACTCTGCAGGTTTGTGAATTACAGTGCCCCTGAGCTCCTTTCCTCAACTCGCTTTCCTGGGAGCTGGCCGCAACACCGCAGGATTGCTTCAGGCCCTAATCTGGTTCCGGCACGGCACGCTGAGCCTTTGGTTAATTCCTCTTCCTGGTGGGAAATGAGAGTTAAATTTGCCCGTCCAGACACCTCCAGCTAGTCTCTCATTGGTTCTCCCTATTCCTGTTCATCTTCCGCAGAAATTGCAAACTGGGCCAAACAGGAGGTTAAAGGCACTGACTCTCCAAGTTGGGAGAGTGTTAGTAAAGCGTCTGGAATGTTGCACCCGAGTACCAGGAGACGAGAACGGAGACATATTTGAAGACGTCTCCCGATCACACGGTTGATCATACTCTGGGTTCCACATGCATGTTTTAGCTGAAGGAAGAATCCCTTAAACCTGGAGAGTTGAGACCCGTGGAATGGATACCATGCAATATGACTTCAAAGGGTCTTCATTTGCTCACCAAACCTCTCCAATCCTATCACTGCTGAGTTTATGCCCCTGTACACACGCTTGATTCTCTTTCGGAGACATAGCAATCCATAGGTTTTAAGATACTTACTAGTCAGGTACATTCTTAGGCGTTTAATATGGGGTGTTGAGTCCATTTCATTGAGCAAGGAGTAGCTCTTGTCTATTACGTATTTGGCTTAAGGAAACTTAACTGTGCTCATTTCAATCTCTGGTTTTATGCAGCACCCCAACTCACCTTTCCCCTTAAGCAAGCATAAGTTGGTTTTCTACATTTGAGACCCTGTTCTGTTTTGTAATCCAGTTCCTGTGTAGCCAAGTTTACATTCTGTGTATTAGTGATATCTTATGATGTTTCTTTTTCTGTGTGACTTATTTCAGTTAGAATCATCATACCTGAATCCACTCATTATGCTGCTGCGGGCCTGATGACATAGATGTCATTGCTGAGTGATATTGCATTGTACGTAAGTACCACAACTTCTTCATACATTTTTCACTTTCTGCGAATTTGAACTTGTACCGTAAACGAGGTTCTTGTAAACAGAGCCGTCCCAAACTTTGGGGTGCCTCTGTCTTTTTGATTTTAATTTCCCTAGGCTATAGGACCATAAGTGGAAGTGCCCTAGGCTCTGTTGCTTTGTTTTTTAGATGTTTCAGGAAACACCATACACTTCTCCAGAGTGGCTGTTGGCAATTTACATCCCGCCCATCAGCATAACAAGGCTCCCAGTTCTCCATGGCCTGTCCTGCCTTTCTGGATTTTACACTTTTTTCAGATGGCCCTTTTCACCGGGGGGCAGTGAGACTTCATTGTAGTGCAGATTTCCTTTGCAAGCTTGCTTGGTTGGCCAAAAAGGGCCTATGCGTTTTTTCCTGAATATATTCAGGAAAAAACGCATACGCCCTTTTTGGCCAAGTGCATCATTGTGGACGTTCTGCCTCTTTTCCTATGCTTTAAATGCAATTCCAGTCTACCTCCTGAAATCGGTTTCCTGCAATTCTGCCCCGCTTTCAAGTCCTCTTGGCAGCCTTACTTCAGTATATTTTTGGATGATAGCTGTCATTTATAACTCTGCAGGTTTGTGAATTACAGTGCCCCTGAGCTCCTTTCTTCAACTCGCTTTCTTATGAGCTGGCCACAACACCGCAGGATTGCTTCAGGCCCTAATCTGGTTCCGGCACGGCACGCTGAGCCTTTGGTTAATTCCTCTTCCTGGTGGGAAATGAGAGTTAAATTTGCCCGTCCAGACACCTCCAGCTAGTCTCTCATTGGTTCTCCCTATTCCTGTTCATCTTCCACAGAAATTGCAAACTGGGCCAAACAGGAGGTTAAAGGCACTGTCTCTCTAAGTCGGGAGAGTGTTAGTAAAGCGTCTGGAATGTTGCACCCGAGTACCAGGGGACGAGAACGGAGACATATTTGAACACGTCTCCCGATCACACGGTTGATCATACTCTGGGTTCCACATGCATGTTTTAGCTGAAGGAAGAATCCCTTAAACCTGGAGAGTTGAGAACCCTGGAATGGGAACCATGCAATATGACTTCAAAGGGTCTTCATTTTCTCACCGAACCTCTCCAATCCTATCACTGCTGCGTTTATGCTCCTGTATACACGCTTGATTCTCTTTCGGAGACATAGCAATCCATAGGTTTTAAGATACTTACTAGTCAGGTACATTCTTAGGCGTTTAATATGGGGTGTTGAGTCCATTTCGTTGAACAAGGAGTAGCTCTTGTCAATTCCATATTTGGCTCAAGGAACTTTATCTGTGCTCATTTCAATCTCTGTTTTTATGCAGCACCCCAACTCACCTTTTCCCTAAGGAAGCATAAGTTGGTTTTCTAAATTTGAGACACTGTTCTGTTTTGTAATCCAGTTCCTGTGTAGCCAAGTTTACATTCCGTGTATTAGTGATATCTTATGATGTTTCTTTTTCTGTGTGACTTATTTCAGTTAGAATCATCATACCTGAATCCACTCATTATGCTGCTACGGGCCTGATGACATAGATTTCATTGCTGAGTGATATTGCATTGTACGTAAGTACCACAACTTCTTTTTCCATTTTTCACTTTCTGCGATATTGAACTTGTAACGTAAACGAGGTTCTTGTAAACAGAGCCGTCCCAAACTTTGGGGTGGCTGTGTCTTTTTGATTTTAATTTCCCTAAGCTATAGGACCATAAGTGGAAGTGTCCTAGGCTCTGTTGCTTTGTTTTTAAGATGTTTCAGGAAACACCATACACTTCTCCAGAGTGGCTGTTGGCAGTTTACATCCCGCCCATCAGCATAACAAGGTTCCCAGTTCTCCATGGCCTGTCCTGCCTTTCTGAATTTTACACTTTTTTCAGATGGCCCTTTTGACCGGGGGGCAGTGAGACTTCATTGTAGTGCAGATTTCCTTTGCAAGCTTGCTTGGTTGGCCAAAAAGGGCGTATGCGTTTTTTCCTGAATATATTCAGGAAAAAACGCATACGCACTTTTTGGCCAAGGGCATCATTATGGACGTTCTGCCTCTTTTCCTATGCTTTAAATGCAATTCCAGTCTACCTCCTGAAATCGGTTTTCTACAATTCTGCTCCGCTTTCAAGTCCTCTTGGCAGCCTTACTTCAGTATATTTTTGGACGATAGCTGTTATTTATAACTCTGCAGGTTTGTGAATGACAGTGCCCCTGAGCTCCTTTCTTCAACTCGCTTTCTTGTGAGCTGGCAGCAACACCGCAGGATTGCTTCAGGCCCTAATCTGGTTCCGGTACGGCATGCTGAGCCTTTGGTTAATTCCTCTTCCTGGTGGGAAATGAGAGTTAAATTTGCCCGTCCAGACACCTCCAGCTAGTCTCTCATTGGTTCTCCCTATTCCTGTTCATCTTCCGCAGAAATTGCAAACTGGGCCAAACAGGAGGTTAAAGGCACTGACTCTCCAATTGGGGAGAGTGTTAGTAAAGCGTCTGGAATGTTGCACCCGAGTACTGGGGGATGAAAACTGAGTCACATTTGAACACGTTTCCTGATCACACGTGGATCATACTCTGGTTTCAACATGCATGTTTTAGCTGAAGGAAGAATCCCTTAAACCTGGAGAGTTGAGACTCATATAATGGGTACCATGCAATATGACTTCAAAGGGTCTGCATTTGCTCACCGATCTTCACCAGTCCTATCACTGCTGCGTTTATGCCGCTGTACACACGCTTGAATCTCTTTTGGAGACATATAAATCCATAGGTTTTAAGATTCTTACTAGTCGGGTATATTTTTAGGCGTTTAAAATGGGGTGTTGAGTCCACTTCGTTGAGCAAGGAGTAGCTCTTGTCTATTACATATTTGGCTTATGGAACGGTATCTGTGCTAATTTCAATCTCTGGTTTTATGCAGCACCCCAACTCACCTTTCCCCTTAAGCAAGCATAAGTTGGTTTTCTACATTTGAGACCCTGTTCTGTTTTGTAATTCAGTTCCTGTGTAGCCAAGTTTACATTCCGTGTAGTAGTGATATCTTATGATGTTTCTTTTTCTGTGTGACTTATTTCACTTAGAATCATCGTACCTGAATCCACTCATTATGCTGCTACGGGCCTGATGACATAGATTTCATTGCTGAGTGATATTGCATTGTACGTAAGTACCACAACTTCTTTATCCATTTTTCACTTTCTGTGATATTGAACTTCTACCGTAAACGAGGTTCTTGTAAACAGAACCGTCCCAAACTTTGGGGTGGCTGTGTCTTTTTGATTTTAATTTCCCTAAGCTATAGGACCATAAGTGGAAGTGCCTTAGGCTCTGTTGCTTTGTTTTGTAGATGTTTCAGGAAACACCATACACTTCTCCAGAGTGGCTGTTGGCAATTTACATCCCGCCCATCAGCATAACAAGGCTCCCAGTTCTCCATGGCCTGTCCTGCCTTTCTGGATTTTACACATTTTTCAGATGGCCCTTTTGACCGGGGGGCAGTGAGACTTCATTGTAGTGCAGATTTCCTTTGCAAGCTTGCTTGGTTGGCCAAAAAGGGCGTATGCGTTTTTTCCTGAATATATTCAGGGAAAAACGCATACGCCCTTTTTGGCCAAGTGCATCATTGTGGACGTTCTGCCTCTTTTCCTATGCTTTACATGCAATTCCAGTCTACCTCCTGAAATCGGTTTCCTGCAATTCTGCACCACATTCAAGTCCTCTTGGCAGCCTTACTTCAATATATTTTTGGACGATAGCTGTCATTTATAACTCTGCAAGTTTGTGAATGACAGTGCCCCTGAGCTCCTTTCTTCAACTCGCTTTCTTGTGAGCTGGCCGCAACACCGCAGGATTGCTTCAGGCCCTAGTGTGGTTCCGGCATGGCACGCTGAGCCTTTGGTTAATTCCTCTTCCTGGTGGGAAATGAGAGTTAAATTTGCCGTCCAGACACCTCCAGCTAGTCTCTCATTGGTTCTCCCTATTCCTGTTCATTTTCCGCAGAAATTGCAAACTGGGACAAACAGGAGGTTAAAGGCACTGACTCTCCAAGTGGGGAGAGTGTTAGTAAAGCGTCTGGAATGTTGCACCTGAGTACCGGGGGACGAAAACTGAGACACATTTGAACACGTTTCCCGATCACGCGGTTGATCATAGTCTGGGTTCCACATGCATGTTTTAGCTGAAGGAAGAATCCCTTAAACCTGGAGAGTTGAGACCCATGGAATGGGTACCATGCAATATGGCTTCAAAGAGTATGCATTTGCTCACCGATCCTCACCAATCCTATCACTGCTGCGTTTATGCCGCTGTACACACGCTTGATTCTCCTTCGGAGATATATAAATCCATAGGTTTTAAGATTCTTACTAGTCAGGTATATTCTTAGGCGTTTAATATGTGGTGTTGAGTCCACTTCATTGAGCAAGGAGTAGCTATTGTCTATTACATATTTGGCTTATGGAACAGTATCTGTGCTAATTTCAATCTCTGGTTTTATGCAGCACCCCAACTCACCTTTCCCCTTAAGCAATCATAAGTTGGTTTTCTACATTTCAGACCCTGTTCTGTTTTGTAATTCAGTTCCTGTGTAGCCAAGTCTACATTCCGTGTAGTAGTGATATCTTATGATGTTTCTTTTTCTCTGTGACTTATTTCACTTAGAATCATCGTACCTGAATCCACTCATTATGCTGCTACGGGCCTGATGACATAGATTTCATTGCTGAGTGATATTGCATTGTACGTAAGTACCACAACTTCTTTTTCCATTTTTCGCTTTCTGCGATATTGAACTTGTACCGTAAACGAGGTTCTTGTAAACAGAGCCGTCCCAAACTTTGGGGTGGCTGTGTCTTTTTGATTTTAATTTCCCTAAGCTATAGGACCATAAGTGGAATTGCCTTAGGCTCTGTTGCTTTGTTTTTTAGATGTTTCAGGAAACACCATACACTTCTCCAGAGTGGCTGTTGGCAATTTACATCCCGCCCATCAGCATAACAAGGCTCCCAGTTCTCCATGGCCTGTCCTGCCTTTCTGGATTTTACACTTTTTTCAGATGGCCCTTTTGACCGGGGGGCAGTGAGACTTCATTGTAGTGCAGATTTCCTTTGCAAGATTGCTTGGTTGGCCAAAAAGGGCGTATGCGTTTTTTCCTGAATATATTCAGGAAAAAACGCATAGGCCCTTTTTGGCCAAGTGCATCATTGTGGACGTTCTGCCTCTTTTCCTATGCTTTACATGCAATTCCAGTCTACCTCCTGAAATCGGTTTCCTGCAATTCTGTCCCGCTTTCAAGTCCTCTTGGCAGCCTTACTTCAATATATTTTTGGACGATAGCTGTCATTTATAACTCTGCAGGTTTGTGAATGACAGTGCCCCTGAGCTCCTTTCTTCAACTCGCTTTCTTGTGAGCTGGCCGCAACACCGCAGGATTGCTTCAGGCCCTAGTGTGGTTCCGGCATGGCACGCTGAGCCTTTGGTTAATTCCTCTTCCTGGTGGGAAATGAGAGTTAAATTTGCCCGTCCAGACACCTCCAGCTAGTCTCTCATTGGTTCTCCCTATTCCTGTTCATTTTCCGCAGAAATTGCAAACTGGGACAAACAGGAGGTTAAAGGCACTGACTCTCCAAGTGGGGAGAGTGTTAGTAAAGCGTCTGGAATGTTGCACCCGAGTACCGGGGAACGAAAACTGAGTCACATTTGAACACGTTTCCTGATCACACGTGGATCATACTCTGGGTTCCACATGCATGTTTTAGCTGAAGGAAGAATCCCTTAAACCTGTAGAGTTGAGACCCATATAATGGGTATCATGCAATATGACTTCAAAGGGTCTGCATTTGCTCACCGATCTTCACAAATCCTATCACTGCTTCGTTTATGCCGCTGTACACACGCTTGATTCTCTTTCAGAGACATATAAATCCATAGGTTTTAAGATTCTTACTAGTCGGGTATATTTTTAGGCGTTTAAAATGGGGTGTTGAGTCCACTTCGTTGAGCAAGGAGTAGCTCTTGTCTATTACATATTTGGCTTATGGAACGTTATCTGTGCTAATTTCAATCTCTGGTTTTATGCAGCACCCCAACTCACCTTTCCGCTTAAGCAGGCATAAGTTGGTTTCCTACATTTGAGACCCTGCTCTGTTTTGTAATTCAGTTCCTGTGTAGCCAAGTTTACATTCCGTGTAGTAGTGATATCTTATGATGTTTCTTTTTCTGTGTGACTTATTTCACTTAGAATCATCGTACCTGAATCCACTCATTATGCTGGTACGGGCCTGATGACATAGATTTCATTGCTGAGTGATATTGCATTGTACGTAAGTACCACAACTTCTTTATCCATTTTTCGCTTTCTGCGATATTGAACTTGTACCGTAAACGAGGTTCTTGTAAACAGAGGCGGCCCAAACTTTGGGGTGCCTCTGTCTTTTTGATTTTAATTTCCCTAAGCTATAGAACCATAAGCGGAAGTGCCCTAGGCTCTGTTGCTTTGTTTTGTAGATGTTTCAGGAAACACCATACACTTCTCCAGAGTGGCTGTTGGCAATTTACATCCCGCCCATCAGCATAACGAGGCTCCCAGTTCTCCATGGCCTGTCCTGCCTTTCTGGATTTTACACTTTTTTCAGATGGCCGTTTTGACAGGGGGGAAGTGAGACTTCATTGTAGTGCAGATTGCCTTTGCAAGCTTGCTTGGTTGGCCAAAAAGGGCGTATGCGTTTTTTCCTGAATATATTCAGGAAAAAACATACGCCCTTTTTGGCCAAGTGCATCATTGTGGACGTTCTGCCTCTTTTCCTATGCTTTAAATGCAATTCCAGTCTACCTCCTGAAATCGGTTTCCTGCAATTCTGCCCCGCTTTCAAGTCCTCTTGGCAGCCTTACTTCAGTATATTTTTGGATGATAGCTGTCATTTGTAACTCTGCAGGTTTGTGAATTACAGTGCCCCTGAGCTCCTTTCCTCAACTCGCTTTCCTGGGAGCTGGCCGCAACACCGCAGGATTGCTTCAGGCCCTAATCTGGTTCCGGCACGGCACGCTGAGCCTTTGGTTAATTCCTCTTCCTGGTGGGAAATGAGAGTTAAATTTGCCCGTCCAGACACCTCCAGCTAGTCTCTCATTGGTTCTCCCTATTCCTGTTCATCTTCCGCAGAAATTGCAAACTGGGCCAAACAGGAGGTTAAAGGCACTGACTCTCCAAGTTGGGAGAGTGTTAGTAAAGCGTCTGGAATGTTGCACCCGAGTACCAGGAGACGAGAACGGAGACATATTTGAAGACGTCTCCCGATCACACGGTTGATCATACTCTGGGTTCCACATGCATGTTTTAGCTGAAGGAAGAATCCCTTAAACCTGGAGAGTTGAGACCCGTGGAATGGATACCATGCAATATGACTTCAAAGGGTCTTCATTTGCTCACCAAACCTCTCCAATCCTATCACTGCTGAGTTTATGCCCCTGTACACACGCTTGATTCTCTTTCGGAGACATAGCAATCCATAGGTTTTAAGATACTTACTAGTCAGGTACATTCTTAGGCGTTTAATATGGGGTGTTGAGTCCATTTCATTGAGCAAGGAGTAGCTCTTGTCTATTACGTATTTGGCTTAAGGAAACTTAACTGTGCTCATTTCAATCTCTGGTTTTATGCAGCACCCCAACTCACCTTTCCCCTTAAGCAAGCATAAGTTGGTTTTCTACATTTGAGACCCTGTTCTGTTTTGTAATCCAGTTCCTGTGTAGCCAAGTTTACATTCTGTGTATTAGTGATATCTTATGATGTTTCTTTTTCTGTGTGACTTATTTCAGTTAGAATCATCATACCTGAATCCACTCATTATGCTGCTGCGGGCCTGATGACATAGATGTCATTGCTGAGTGATATTGCATTGTACGTAAGTACCACAACTTCTTCATACATTTTTCACTTTCTGCGAATTTGAACTTGTACCGTAAACGAGGTTCTTGTAAACAGAGCCGTCCCAAACTTTGGGGTGCCTCTGTCTTTTTGATTTTAATTTCCCTAGGCTATAGGACCATAAGTGGAAGTGCCCTAGGCTCTGTTGCTTTGTTTTTTAGATGTTTCAGGAAACACCATACACTTCTCCAGAGTGGCTGTTGGCAATTTACATCCCGCCCATCAGCATAACAAGGCTCCCAGTTCTCCATGGCCTGTCCTGCCTTTCTGGATTTTACACTTTTTTCAGATGGCCCTTTTCACCGGGGGGCAGTGAGACTTCATTGTAGTGCAGATTTCCTTTGCAAGCTTGCTTGGTTGGCCAAAAAGGGCCTATGCGTTTTTTCCTGAATATATTCAGGAAAAAACGCATACGCCCTTTTTGGCCAAGTGCATCATTGTGGACGTTCTGCCTCTTTTCCTATGCTTTAAATGCAATTCCAGTCTACCTCCTGAAATCGGTTTCCTGCAATTCTGCCCCGCTTTCAAGTCCTCTTGGCAGCCTTACTTCAGTATATTTTTGGATGATAGCTGTCATTTATAACTCTGCAGGTTTGTGAATTACAGTGCCCCTGAGCTCCTTTCTTCAACTCGCTTTCTTATGAGCTGGCCACAACACCGCAGGATTGCTTCAGGCCCTAATCTGGTTCCGGCACGGCACGCTGAGCCTTTGGTTAATTCCTCTTCCTGGTGGGAAATGAGAGTTAAATTTGCCCGTCCAGACACCTCCAGCTAGTCTCTCATTGGTTCTCCCTATTCCTGTTCATCTTCCGCAGAAATTGCAAACTGGGCCAAACAGGAGGTTAAAGGCACTGTCTCTCTAAGTCGGGAGAGTGTTAGTAAAGCGTCTGGAATGTTGCACCCGAGTACCAGGGGACGAGAACGGAGACATATTTGAACACGTCTCCCGATCACACGGTTGATCATACTCTGGGTTCCACATGCATGTTTTAGCTGAAGGAAGAATCCCTTAAACCTGGAGAGTTGAGAACCCTGGAATGGGAACCATGCAATATGACTTCAAAGGGTCTTCATTTTCTCACCGAACCTCTCCAATCCTATCACTGCTGCGTTTATGCTCCTGTATACACGCTTGATTCTCTTTCGGAGACATAGCAATCCATAGGTTTTAAGATACTTACTATTCAGGTACATTCTTAGGCGTTTAATATGGGGTGTTGAGTCCATTTCGATGAGGAAGGAGTAGCTCTTGTCAATTCCATATTTGGCTCAAGGAACTTTATCTGTGCTCATTTCAATCTCTGTTTTTATGCAGCACCCCAACTCACCTTTTCCCTAAGGAAGCATAAGTTGGTTTTCTAAATTTGAGACACTGTTCTGTTTTGTAATCCAGTTCCTGTGTAGCCAAGTTTACATTCCGTGTATTAGTGATATCTTATGATGTTTCTTTTTCTGTGTGACTTATTTCAGTTAGAATCATCATACCTGAATCCACTCATTATGCTGCTACGGGCCTGATGACATAGATTTCATTGCTGAGTGATATTGCATTGTACGTAAGTACCACAACTTCTTTTTCCATTTTTCACTTTCTGCGATATTGAACTTGTAACGTAAACGAGGTTCTTGTAAACAGAGCCGTCCCAAACTTTGGGGTGGCTGTGTCTTTTTGATTTTAATTTCCCTAAGCTATAGGACCATAAGTGGAAGTGTCCTAGGCTCTGTTGCTTTGTTTTTAAGATGTTTCAGGAAACACCATACACTTCTCCAGAGTGGCTGTTGGCAGTTTACATCCCGCCCATCAGCATAACAAGGTTCCCAGTTCTCCATGGCCTGTCCTGCCTTTCTGAATTTTACACTTTTTTCAGATGGCCCTTTTGACCGGGGGGCAGTGAGACTTCATTGTAGTGCAGATTTCCTTTGCAAGCTTGCTTGGTTGGCCAAAAAGGGCGTATGCGTTTTTTCCTGAATATATTCAGGAAAAAACGCATACGCACTTTTTGGCCAAGGGCATCATTGTGGACGTTCTGCCTCTTTTCCTATGCTTTAAATGCAATTCCAGTCTACCTCCTGAAATCGGTTTCCTACAATTCTGCTCCGCTTTCAAGTCCTCTTGGCAGCCTTACTTCAGTATATTTTTGGACGATAGCTGTCATTTATAACTCTGCAGGTTTGTGAATGACAGTGCCCCTGAGCTCCTTTCTTCAACTCGCTTTCTTGTGAGCTGGCCGCAACACCGCAGGATTGCTTCAGGCCCTAATCTGGTTCCGGTACGGCATGCTGAGCCTTTGGTTAATTCCTCTTCCTGGTGGGAAATGAGAGTTAAATTTGCCCGTCCAGACACCTCCAGCTAGTCTCTCATTGGTTCTCCCTATTCCTGTTCATCTTCCGCAGAAATTGCAAACTGGGCCAAACAGGAGGTTAAAGGCACTGACTCTCCAAGTCGGGAGAGTGTTAGTAAAGCGTCTGGAATGTTGCACCCGAGTACTGGGGGATGAAAACTGAGTCACATTTGAACACGTTTCCTGATCACACGTGGATCATACTCTGGTTTCAACATGCATGTTTTAGCTGAAGGAAGAATCCCTTAAACCTGGAGAGTTGAGACTCATATAATGGGTACCATGCAATATGACTTCAAAGGGTCTGCATTTGCTCACCGATCTTCACCAGTCCTATCACTGCTGCGTTTATGCCGCTGTACACACGCTTGAATCTCTTTTGGAGACATATAAATCCATAGGTTTTAAGATTCTTACTAGTCGGGTATATTTTTAGGCGTTTAAAATGGGGTGTTGAGTCCACTTCGTTGAGCAAGGAGTAGCTCTTGTCTATTACATATTTGGCTTATGGAACGGTATCTGTGCTAATTTCAATCTCTGGTTTTATGCAGCACCCCAACTCACCTTTCCCCTTAAGCAAGCATAAGTTGGTTTTCTACATTTGAGACCCTGTTCTGTTTTGTAATTCAGTTCCTGTGTAGCCAAGTATACATTCCGTGTAGTAGTGATATCTTATGATGTTTCTTTTTCTGTGTGACTTATTTCACTTAGAATCATCGTACCTGAATCCACTCATTATGCTGCTACGGGCCTGATGACATAGATTTCATTGCTGAGTGATATTGCATTGTACGTAAGTACCACAACTTCTTTATCCATTTTTCACTTTCTGTGATATTGAACTTCTACCGTAAACGAGGTTCTTGTAAACAGAACCGTCCCAAACTTTGGGGTGGCTGTGTCTTTTTGATTTTAATTTCCCTAAGCTATAGGACCATAAGTGGAAGTGCCTTAGGCTCTGTTGCTTTGTTTTGTAGATGTTTCAGGAAACACCATACACTTCTCCAGAGTGGCTGTTGGCAATTTACATCCCGCCCATCAGCATAACAAGGCTCCCAGTTCTCCATGGCCTGTCCTGCCTTTCTGGATTTTACACATTTTTCAGATGGCCCTTTTGACCGGGGGGCAGTGAGACTTCATTGTAGTGCAGATTTCCTTTGCAAGCTTGCTTGGTTGGCCAAAAAGGGCGTATGCGTTTTTTCCTGAATATATTCAGGGAAAAACGCATACGCCCTTTTTGGCCAAGTGCATCATTGTGGACGTTCTGCCTCTTTTCCTATGCTTTACATGCAATTCCAGTCTACCTCCTGAAATCGGTTTCCTGCAATTCTGCACCACATTCAAGTCCTCTTGGCAGCCTTACTTCAATATATTTTTGGACGATAGCTGTCATTTATAACTCTGCAAGTTTGTGAATGACAGTGCCCCTGAGCTCCTTTCTTCAACTCGCTTTCTTGTGAGCTGGCCGCAACACCGCAGGATTGCTTCAGGCCCTAGTGTGGTTCCGGCATGGCACGCTGAGCCTTTGGTTAATTCCTCTTCCTGGTGGGAAATGAGAGTTAAATTTGCCGTCCAGACACCTCCAGCTAGTCTCTCATTGGTTCTCCCTATTCCTGTTCATTTTCCGCAGAAATTGCAAACTGGGACAAACAGGAGGTTAAAGGCACTGACTCTCCAAGTGGGGAGAGTGTTAGTAAAGCGTCTGGAATGTTGCACCTGAGTACCGGGGGACGAAAACTGAGACACATTTGAACACGTTTCCCGATCACGCGGTTGATCATAGTCTGGGTTCCACA